>NW_026136724.1:12548024-12603024 GCF_905237075.1 Dicentrarchus labrax | reverse complement strand
TTGCACACCAGGGGAGACTCTCTTCAACTTGACTGATGTGCCTAGACAAACAGGCTTTGGTCCTTCATACGTACTGAGAATAGCACCATTATCTCTTGCTCACACACACACAAACACATATTAGAGCTAGCATTCACATATTTGTTTCATTTCTGTCAAATACACACACACAAACGCACACAAAACCTCAGTCTGGCCTGCTTAAGCCCCTGTTCCTTATGGGGCTCAGTTAGAGGCTAAGGGGATTTAGATTGTACAAGACTGACAGATTCAGACTGACTCCCTCCCTTGCTTTCTCTCTCTCACTCCCTCGCTCTTTTCCAGGTCTACTGTAAATTCTAACTATAACATGCAAAACAGATGGAGCAGCAAGAAAGGAGGAGAGAGGAGAGGAAAGGAGGAGAAGATAGAGGACATTAGGGAGGAGAGCAAAGAGATGATGCCAGAGCAAAGATGGGAGAGATTATAATGACCAGGGGAAAGAAACTGAGAGGAAATAGAAAAGACAAAAGGACAAAAGTCTACACAGTGTATGTTGAAGTGTGCTTGTACATCAGAGTGCTCCTTTAAGGGTGTGTGTTTGTGAACAGCACAGGAAGTGGTTAACAGGTCTTTGTCTTCGTCTTTATGGATATTACCCCAAGGGGCAAGTTAGCAAGCCTGTTATTTTTGTGCACCAGTTAACAAGCTACACAACAGGTGGCATGTCAAAGGTTGTGTGTGTGTGCATGCATATGTGTGTGCAGTTCAAAATTGCAAATACATATCTTTATTGTTCTCTTTAAATAGCAGTACTAATATTTAAAACTCAGTTGTTGTTTTTCTTGCTGTCTGTTCTTGACTCCCTCTATATCTGTGTCTTTCTTTTTGTCTCGCACACACGCATGCATAAAGTGTATGTTAGCAAAGGCAAAGCTCATGGCAGTCATCCAAAAACTCTCCTCTCTGCAAATTAACTCCTGGAGGAATTCAAGGCTATAGTTTTCCTTTTATCACGCACACACACTGCTTTGTGGTGTTTTCTCAAACATGAATGTTATTTGCTGTTGCTGAATCACATGTAAAATCATTTTTCATTGTCTTTGCTGTGAGATATCAAAGAGACGTAATTGTTTGTGACTCTGTGTCTTTCGCTCTCTGTAGACTCAAAACCGGATGAAACTGATGGCGGACAACTATGAGGACGACCACCTGAAGGTCTCCTCTCCAAACTCAGAGCAGCCCAACAATCACAAGCCCTCCCCAGACCAGGTTAGTTCTCCGCCTGGGTTAGTGAGGCTTCACCTGTGGATAACCTCCAAATATTGTCCCAACCCACATCCACCACTTAAAACTAATGTCATCACTCTTATGTGGATGAATGCATGCTCTAAAATAAAATTTCTAAATCTTCCTTTTATTTTTATTAACAACTATGTTCAAGTGAGAGACTACTTGTGTGTAACGTTTACTTATTCTCTAATTATTTATATTTGTTTTAACTACTAATATTTTTAAATTAAAATTTTCTAACATTACTGTGCTTACTATGTTTGTCTACAATTTCCTGCTTTCTCCATACTCACGCTGCGGTTGGACTGAACTAACCAATAGGACGATGAGGAGGGCATTTGGGCCTAACGAATCACATGCCTTCTTTCTCTCTCTGGCACGCCATTTTGTACAGAAGGGTGAGAGTCTTCTTTATCTGAATCCAATCACATTTGGACGTGCTCATCATTCATGTTCCGGCCCATCTTGTTTTTGTTTCATCCGCGAGTTTGTGATCTGGGGGCTGGTGATTCTTTTGTTTTAATTTTTGCAATACTCATTCTTCCATTTTTAATTGACATTAAATCTTGAAACTCTTCTTTTTCCGGAGATCTTCCTCCTCTCTTTTTGGGTTGGGGTTAGTAATTTCTCATTCTCTTGTGTGAGTGGCAATGAGGTCCATTCATTGTGTAAACAGGAATACTTTTAAGTCAGCTCTTGAATTTCGTGCTCCATCTGTTCAACGTCTCATCTCAGCCTTTGATTTCAATTCATTTTCTTCTTCTGATGATCCTTTCTTCCACAGTCTTAATTTTCCAAACTTAATTTTCTCCATTTTCTTTTTTTTAAATCCATCATTACTTCTTCTCACCTTAATTTTATGATTTCTCTGGATGTGCTGTTTTTTGCCTTCTCTCTCATTCCTAAGATTTTTTCTATCATCTTCTGCAAGTATATCTTTGTTACTGATCCTCCCCATCAGTGCATCACTTTCATATGGATGATTCATGTGTCAGTCTTTATTCTTTATCTTCTTTCTTGACATGATTTAAGAAAGCTGCTGCTTTTTTCAGGAATGATAAAAGGATTTTCCCCTTGACCCTGCCCCTGTACTGTTTTTTAATCACACGATGGGGGTTTCCAGTATTTTAAGGCCCAAAGGTCATTAATCGCGCATGCATGACAACCTTCAAGTCAGGCAAGAACAAAAAACACACCCCCACAAATCAATACAGTCTTTCTTAAGACAAGAAATGTCACTTTTTGCTTTTCTAATGCACATCTACATGTTTCACCAAATTTCCTGAATACTAAAACTTATGAACACTAGTGGAGGATTTGATAACCTGGCAAAGTCACTTGTTTGGGAAGTTGAACATTTATACAAGTGGCTTTAAGTTTTAAAATGATATAATGCTGAACGTCTTTCAAGTTTGGTCTCACATTAATAAAAGGGTGGTATCGGTTTGATCTACTGACAGTGGAGGCACCACCACATATGAGTAGCACATGCTGCTTTTAGCGCAGCTCAGTTCCCCCAGTGGGATTTCCCATTGGGATGCTAAAAGCCCAAAGGTTCACTAACGGATCTAAGTTTGACCCTGGTTATTAATTAGCGGTAGCACCTCCCTGCTGAGAGAGGCAGGCCAGCCAGCACGCACACAGCTGACATACTGACTCTTTTTATTTCCATCTTCATGAGTAGTTTCACACACACATGTACAGTATATACACACTTCTCCTTGGTGTGTAAGGCAGGTAATTTGCCATAGCGCATTACATCAGAACAGTGAGTGATTGTGTCTCTTTCAATAAGGGAATTCTGTACTACAGTTGGAGAATGAAATGCTTCAGGAACAGCTGTAATAGAGAAACACAGGAGAGCACTCTTAACACACACCAAGCATTGTTGAGGACATTTTTATGTTATTTTGAGATTTTTAGTGGTCTTCCGTGGTATTAGATGCATCAGTGAAAAAAGACAGAGAAGAGGTATATATGTTTATTTCTATAAAAGAGTTGGCTTGGTTTGTGAGGTTTTTCAATATTTTAAGATGACTTCATAAATAACAACGAAAGCTCTTACCTGCTATGTCAGAAATTTGAAGGGCCTCCAAACATTGGTCTGTACATATGAAAGCTACCTTTTTATTATAAGTGAAATTATTCACAACTTACTTGACAGAATACAAGTAGAAGACTGGAGTAACATTCTCTCCTGCGTGATTAATATTTAGTGCAACATTTTTCATTTGAGATGAAAAATCCTGCTCAAGTGTTCATATACACATCAACAAATATAATAAATACCTGATATATTGGTTAAACTGCATCTAATTTGTGGATGAAAAGGGGAACACATCAAAGTCTGTTAACAGGTATTAGGGAGTACTAGTGCAGAAAAAAGTTGAATAAAAGTCTGATAATTTGCCTTCAGTGATCGCACAAAGCATTGAACGTTGGGGCTGAGGACTATGAGTTTGAGCTTGCTCGAGGATACGTTGGTACTGTCTTGTACAACTAAAGTCTGATCTGTTGGAGGTAAAGTGCCTTGCTTAAGGGCTCTTTAACAGTGGAGGTTTTATTTGAGATCAGCAGCCATGATTCTGTGTTCTGCACTGAAACCCTCCTATAGTTGCTGTTGCTGGTCAAATAAATATATTTGTGCTTTGTTGCGTTTGCGTATGTCTCAGAGGGATCTGTGGAGAAAGCAAAATCCTGATTTCATCATATAATGTGGCCATAGAGGTGTTTTTTTTTTAAATGTGGTCAGTGAGTGATAGCTGAATGTCTCTCTTTGGAGTTGTTTCATAGTACAGTAAGAGTCTGGTAGGCAGGCATGGGAGGCTAATAAAGAGGCACAAACACACACACTCTGACACATACACGGTGCTGTATAAAATTATGTGTCCTGTGGGGTTGTTTCATAGTACAGTAAGACATTGGAAAACACTGTGGGCTCATTAAACACACTGCATAGTATTGCAAGTTGTGTAATATAATAAAAACATACAAACACCTTAATAAAATCAGTAAATTCAAAGCCTTTAAGTGTTGCAAAAACTTTCAGAGGTTACATTGTTTTGTTCATATTTCACATGACTATTACTGAGGTTCAGTACTTCAACCTTTTAGACATTTGTTTCTGTTAGTTATTAAATATTTCTTTAAGAAAAAAAGAAAGCATTGGTGTTGTTATTTCTCTCTAAATGTCTTCCTTATATTGCCGTCATTCCTTCCATTCTTTCTGTCTGTTCCTCATTTGTCTTGTATTTGATCCAAATAGCTCTGCTGCAGGTCTGGAAAGTGTGGACAGTCTTTTGACAGAATAGTCTGGATTAGAAAGTGTGAGAGAACAGCTGTTGCACATATGTTCAGATTTTAAGAGATGTGTTCACATATTGTAATATGACACAACAGAATAGTCTTGGAGCAATAATGTGATTGTTGTTGTGTCGCCAGAGTCAGTAAATAACATACAGCAACAGGGTTGTCCTGAGATGCAGAATGTGTAGGATCCCTGCAGCCCTTAACTCCATCATCTCTTTCCGTCTCCCTCTTTCCTCCAGAGGGAAATGTTCAGTAATGTATTTCGTAATGGACTGTAACCTACTGGCAGGTCCTCGCTGGAAAATACTATAACCAGTGCTATTTACAACCTTGATAACGACCCTGTATGAGGGTGTATGTGTGTTTTTCTGTGTCACAATGTGTTTGTGTCTCTGCATGTACCATATAGGTATGTGCACTCACACATAATGTATAGAACAGTGTATATACGCAGTGTGTGTGTGTGAAAAATTTGCAGTTGTGAGCCAGGGAGGTGGTTTAGCTTATCTTGAACACAGCAGTGGAGATGAAACACAAAAAATTACCCCCAGTGTGTGTGTATGTGTGTGTTGTGTTTGCAGTAAATAAGGTAAGGACTCAGAATCAGAAGTGACAGTTACTTTGATTTACTGTCAGCTTTCATTGTTGCAGTGATGCTGCCGGAGAAGAGCGTGCAATAAGAATTTCTTTTTTTCTCCACAAAAACCACCCACGTCTAGTTCTTTAATTTGTTTGCCAGGATGCTCAAACAAATGAAGTTACTGAATAATGAATGTTGCATATATATGTAGAGTTTTATATGTTTTAAAAATCTACCTAACTGCAGTTTGTTTTCTACTGTCTACTGAGGCTGGCATTCAGATTTAGAAAATATTTTTAAAAATGTGTGTCTGGGATAGGTATATTTCCTGGTTTTGTTTAATAAAATCAGTCATTTTAAATACAGTATGCAACTAATGACACACAAACATCAGAAGCCCTTTATCTGGTGCGGTAAATACAGCATATAAGCCAAGCAATGTACAACAGTAGATAAGATTGAAGTGAAGAGCTCCATAAAGTTATTATATATATATATATATATATATATATATATATATATTTGTGTATTTATTACAGTGTTATGTTTTATTATTTCACCTATGGTAAATTGCCACCAATGTGAAAATATCTTTAAAATCTCCATGTCTTTGCTGTCGGTTCAACCCATATTTGGTCCGTTTGGCCAGCTCGGTTGTGTCAGTGTGGTTGCTATGGTTACATGTACTGAGTGTTTAAACTGTTGATCAAAATTATGCTAGAGGTGGTATACAGTTTTAACAAACAACTGCAGACCAATCAGAAATGTAAAAGTATTATATTGAGCCTCCACACTGCACAGATAAGCAGTGACTCTCCATTCTGTCTAAATTAAACACATAAAGAATAAAAGTCAAATAAAAACCTGAGATGACATTACATGGATATTTGAAATTCTTGTATTCAAACAGTAAAGCGAGAACCAGGTTAAAGAGCTGAGATGAAGTACAGATGGACAGAGAAATTATGTTACTGTGCTGAGTGAATGGATCCTGCTGTCAAGTGTGTGCGTGTGTGTGTGTGCTGAGTGATGATGAGCATGGAGCACAGGGTGTGGACAGGCACAGCTGGGACTGAATATACTTTACCAACACACACACTAACAGCCCTCTTAACATGTTTCCTCTGCACTTAAATCCCTCTATTCCTCAAGGAGAATAGTGTGAGAGTGTTTGTGTGTCTGTGTGTCTGCATTTCTTATCTGTGTCTGTGTGTGTTTGTGTCTCTTGGGGGGTCTCGTTTTATACCCCCAATATGTGTGTTTAGCTCCTCATTCCCACGCTCACACACATTAGTCATGGCCACTGTGAAACAAATGCTGTTAAACGAGGATATCAAATTTGTATACCTCTCTCAATTTTATCAAATCTGTTCACTTTGCCATCTGGATCAGTTCTCTATAAACAAACTAGATAAACTGATTTGTGTAACAATGATATATTGCAGTTAGTTGACTGAAAACAAGATATTCCAACTGTTTTTTGGTATTTGGTATAATAAAGGTCAAATGCATGTGTGTGTATACTCATGTCTTAAGTCCTAGACTAAACCAAAATTCATTTTTTCCTATTTTGACCATTTCTTTACATTCTTATTAATGTCTCTCACTTCCGTTGTTTTATTAAAATGTATTAAATCCAGGCACAAGACTTTGGTCCTATAGTTTTAGAAATAGCTACTGCATTTATTTAGAAAGATTATACCAACTTTCAGCAGCAACCTCACTTCTGAGTAATCATGTAAACAAAGTACCTGGTTTCCTATATCACAAAACATATCATTAACACAGCAGGTTACGTATGATTAATCGCATCTTAAAACTTTTTTTAAAGTAGCAGCGTTTTACATCAGTTTCTCAAATCAAATATAGAAGAAATATGCTCGTGGGAAAATCTGATCACTGACTGCATTTAACCAGTGGTAATCAGAGTAATTAGCCTAAGCGCAAAATGTGACATTATCCAAAATTCTTAATTATATGTTTTCTGATTTCTGGTGTGCATGAGTGTTGTTTACAACATCACAACCTCTGTCATCTTTCCATGTCTTTGTCTGTTTTTGTCTCACTTCATCATATATGTTTGAATCACCCAGTTCTAATTTTTTGTCTCCTGTTTGGCGTTAAACTGTGACCTGCCTAAGTACTGTCCACCATTTAAGTTTAGCATCTGAATTCTGTTCAATCTATCAATCAAAAAATGTAGTGTCTTACAAGTATACAATGCCATGTGTCACCTTTTGTAAAGACAAAAAATGCTGTTGTGCAAACCTACACGCAATATTATGATGATTCATAAGTGTCCAAAATGTTACAAGTTACTGTTCACTTAAGAGTGATATTGAGTGATTTACAGGGACAGAGACAGCCAATCACAGGGAAATATAAAGAAACAGGTGTTTTGCATTGAGGTTAATTAGCTGAATCTATGTGCACCTGTTCCTTTAATTCTCTGTTTGCCCTTTATGCCTGTATAGACTAAAAGCTTGTAATTAAATACAGTGCACAGTTCTTTTGTATATTCATATCCAATCCATACATTATAATTAATGATTATTTAAGAATAGAATAATACACTTAACTAACAGCATTCACTGCTCTCAGACCACCTCTTTTTCTCTCTCTCTCTCTCTCTCTCTCTCTCTCTCTCTCTCTCTCTCTCTCTCTCTGGTGTTTCTGTTTTGGTACAGCTCAGCATGCAGCACAACTGATATTTACTTTTAAACAGGCAGCATTGCCCTTTTCTGTTGCTATATTTTGTGTGCAGTGAAAATAAATCCCTTTCATTTTTGTCCCCTATCATTCCTTCTCCCTCCTTCAGATTCTCTCTCCTCTCCTGGACCTCAATCAGAATCGCAGCAAACTGAAGCTGTACATCAGTCACCTGACCTCGCTGTGTCAGGAGCGAGACCCAATCATATTGCAGGACTTCGCCCCGCCCCCCGCCTATCACCGCTCTGACTCCGCCTCCTGGCATGCGCAGCTGCACAGCATGACGCAGGAACAGGTGAGGCAGTTTGTGTGCATGCATGTGCGTGCAAAGTCATTCAAAGTGAAGACATTTGTCAGTCGTCACGAGAGAGAGATAATTTATGTTCTTTAAAAAAAAAAAATTAAATATTGGGAAAAGTGAGGACATCTTGTCACTTACAATTTGTCAGTTCCTAAAATCAGCCACTGAGCGAGCGCGTTTCTGTGTGCTAGCTTGTACATATCTGATGACGTCTGTGAGTTTATGTGATTGTTCTCGCTGTGAGTGTGTTTCTATAACTGTGCGGATGTGTGTGTAGGAGTAGGGCACACACTGGTCTGGCCCTGGCAGGTTTTTGGCACTGCCTTTGACATTATTGAAAAGATTTACTCCAGTGGGTCACCTGACGACAAGCTCCTGGCGGCGGAACAAATACTGTTTTCAGACGTTTTATTTTACAGGGAGTAAACTCTGCTTCGAGCTTTTGGCAGCAGGACGAGGAGGAGGAGGAGGAGGAGGAGGTTTGGTTCAAATATGGAGTAAGGAGGGTAGATGAAGAGTATATTTAACTGTCGAAAGAGTTGTCATCTGAGAGAGGGAGGAGAGCCAGGAAAAAGGGAAATGAGGATAAAGAAAGAAAGGGTTAGGCTTAGGGAAAGCTGAAGAAAGGCTGGCTACCTGGTAGCGCCGTTGTCATGGTAACCAGTTGTGTTTTTAGATATTGAACGTAAACAGTATTAGTTTAGTATTATTAAATTTCAAAAAATGTTGTGGCCGTCTATGGCTTCCTTTCTCTCCCTCTTTCTGTCTTTTTCCCCATATTGAAAACATATCAGTCGATACAAGGTTGCTACATGTGGTATACATTGAAAAACGGTAACTCTAGACACACACACACACTCACAGAGCAATGTGACAGAGTGTGTGGTTGGGGTACAGCAGGACTAGTTTCCTACAGTCCTCATGAAAGCCCTATTGTACTGTATGTCCTATTGCTGGGAAATGTCTCTGTTTAGCATGAGTGCTTCAGATATGGCACAGCGTGGGTATGGTGTCACTTTAAATAAACTTGGAATATACTGAATTAACTTGTCATTTAATCACGGTGTGCATTAAAGGCAAAGAGAAATGGTCTGGGTAAGTTTCATGGACTTACAATTACTATACGTATTTTTCATCATCAGCCTGTTTTCACTCAAACAAATACAGACCGTAATCTGTGGTCCAGTGACCCTGCCTCCACATTTTTCAAAGAAAACCCTACTCAGAATTAAAACTGATTATGCGGGCTGCTGTGAAAGCTTATCTAACAAAACTGAATGCTTTTAGATGACCAGGATTTTATTCCTACCTCATATTTATAAAGAACATTTGAAAATATTGAAAGCATTTAAATCAAACTGTACGTTGAAGCCAAATTTACATCTTAGTGGGAAAAGAAATCTTACCGTTCTAACCAGTTTACCACAAATCACTTATACTTTTACTTTCACTGCAAAACGTTGTCAAGACATGCAACAGTGTTTTCAATTGTTTAGTTTCCACATGCACATTTGATTCAGGCTCTGGAGTGAGGTTTTACATCATAGAAATCATATCTGCCATTTTTTAAAGTTAAGTTAGAATTGCATGGCGTCAAACAGTTGCAACATTCACCTAAAGGACAACGTAAGGTTGCTTGATTTTGATTAAGGTTAGGGTTTCATCGTGGTCAGTCATTCTAGAGAAAGATGGTTGATTGTTGAGTCTCATTCTCAGGTCGTGAAATACCGACACTTTGGGTTGCCAAAGCAACACTGATCTCTGGTGTCAAAGTCACATGACTACCAGAGGTGTTTTGCATAACAAAAGCATAAACAAAGGTTGTGTGTGTTTCCACTGCAGTTGTTGTTGCAAAGTGATGTTACCATGCAACATAATGTGGCATATTACAGCATAACATAACATGTTGGCTGTCATATAAAGTAAGTTCTCAGTCTCTGTACCTTGATTTTGTTACTGGATGGAGATGAATGAAACCATTGAATTAAAAAATCTAAAACAATGTTGTATGATTTAGAAATTTCAAACAGGAACAAAAATGTTCAGAATTGCTAGTAAACGGTTTAAACACACAAAAATAGTGGATGCTCCTTCAGTGCAGTCTATTAGGGATAAAAACAAATTTTAATCATTGTCTGATGAATGGTATAAACACTGTTTTTAGCATGGATGAGATTATCCTAAAACCCAAAAGTTATTTTAGAGAATGCTCATTGAATTGCTCGGTCAAATTTGGGTAAAAAAAAAAAAAAAGAAGCAGTTAATTACTAACTTGCAGAGCAACAAGGAGTCTTTTATTCTGAGGTTTTTGGTTTTTGGGTGAAAACTCTCCACTTTTTCTTTCATTGCATTCCTCTATCCTCTTCATCACATTCTCCTCCATCACTCTCTCAACTTACTGCTTTCTTCAGGCCTTTGTTTTTTCTTCACCCTGAGGAAGATGATTCCTCTTTCCTTTATTTTTACTCTTAAGTGCCTCCATCACCATTAACATTTACTTTCACTTGCTCTGTGTTACTGTAGGTTTTAGAGCTAGGGAGTTTTTAAAAATGCAAGCTGTTTTTTTCCTGGTGTTTTTGGTGACATGTTTCCCTTAACAACATCACAGTTTGAATCTTTTTGCCTCTCCTTCCCTCTCTGACTCCAAACCCACCCATACCCAGGCAGTGCCACTTGGCGCCATGTGTCTGCTTTAGACCCTGACCCTGCCTACACACAATCGCAGACACACACTGCCTGTCTTTCATTCAGGCCCGTGTTTCTCGTTTTCCTTCATCATGTGTCACCATCACCCTGGCTGACCCTCTTAATGCACACACACACACACACACACACACACACACACACAGACACTGACAGACTCCCTCCAGACGGCCATGTTCCAGTGTGCCAGCCTCTCTTCTCTGTCTTGTGGTGAGTGTGTGTGTGTTTTACAAGCCTCTCCCTGGCTCTGTTAAAATGCCTGGCACTCTGTAAAGCCATTAGGATCATACTAAAATAGCATGTAAAACACACATGGTCAGACACACAAACACACACACATGGAAACCTACATATCCCACTCCCACATGTGCACAACAATCATGACTGACAACTGGAGGCTTGTGTACCTGACAGTCTGTAACCAGCTCAAACATTTTACTACCATGGTGTCTGATGTAACTCTCCTCTGTTCTTTTAAACTGGAGCGAGAGCCGATAAAAGAGGTCTGGTTTGCATGTCAGAGGAAAGGGTGGCTGGTGAGAACAAGTTAGTCTTAAGAATTTATCAACTGAGTACCTCCCAGCACAGATAACTGGTTGCATTAAGAGCAAGAAACCCTCAAGGAGCCTCTGCAGTAAATTCAGGCCTTAGAGAGGGAAATCTCTGCTTTCTGTACTGATAAGCTAAACTGATTGCACTGCTGTAGATGGGTTTGACGGTACTGAGAAACCTTAAGTATTTGAAAATCTCCAAATAAAAGAAAATATATACACATACTGCATTTTAAAGTATGCATTATAAGTGAAGTTATCAACCGGCACTACACAACAAAACAACAAAAGAATGCCATTATCATAAAAGTTTCATTTCTGAGGTTTCAAAATTAAATTAATTTGTTTTTCTCAACATGTTTCATGTTGTTTTTGAACCGCAGATCTAAGAAGATTTGCTTCACAATACAATACAATACACAATACAAACAAAAACCCAGTTGTTGTGGCAAAAATAAAAGATATCATCTCAGCACAACAACCACAGCACCTCATCAGTCAGCAAATTTCAGGCAAAATGCATGTTGAATTGTTTTAATCTATCATGTGAAGTGAATCGAAAGCCTTTTATTGAGCAATTTAACAATGAAACATATTGTTAAAGCCCTATGTGCTAATGTTTGATCTGTTTAAATGGATGAGCTGGGTTTAGCCTTGGCATTTATTGCTTGTCATCTTCCAATTTTAACCCCCTTCAAAGCCAATCTCCACTGAACCAGTTACATTTATTTAGCTACTGAAGCATAAAGAGTAAAAAAGAGACTTCTAGTAAAGTAAGCACTACAACAGCAAAGCTTTACCTGGGTTAACGTTTTTAGCAGTGTGGCTCTCGGGATGTCAACGCCACCACTTTGGTCCAGACTGAAATATCTCAACAACTATTAGCTGCCATGCCATGATGTGATACAGACATTACAGATACAGATTCATTTTGTCCTAATCCTACTTTTCTTGTACATACATTTTGTACAGACATTCATGGTTTACAGACGATGTATTCTAATGACATAATGGACCCTGACTTTTTCCTGCAGTGCCATTGTGAGGTTGATATTTGTGGTTGTGAGTGAAATACCTATTCATGTACCCCAGAGGATGAATTCTGGTTGACAGCCTCAGCAGTACTTCATGTTTAGCGCTAATTAGCAGATGTTAGCATTGTCATTGTGAGCTTGGTCCACCTGCTTAAAACTCTGTATTTTATATTGCACTCTGTAAGCCTTTACTGTATAATTTGGATTTGATAAAGCATGTTATCTTATTGTGAACAGAAGTAAGATCCCGGATATGTTGACAGCGCTGATGTTGTTTGGCTGACTGAGGAACAACCTAATACCCCTGCAACACGAACAGCGCTCAGTGTTTGAGGAGATAAGGGTGGTCCGACTTAGCAGAAGCTAAATTGGCAAAGCTAAAGTAAATGGTTAAAATGATATTCAGTTAGAAAGGTAAAAAGTTAGACATTACTTTTACACCATTGAATTAACTTAAAACATTACACGATGGATTATATTAGTAGTTTACGTGACATTTTAATAGAATGTTAGCCAAAAAGTGCCTCAGGACACAGTTGCGTTAACTCAAAGCACTGGTGACAGATTTGACAAAATGGTGGATGTAGCAATGTGTCTTAACTGCAACCGTTATTGTGCCAGCTACTAGCAGCAGAATGTTTAACAGCAACTAACCGCTGCTCATTTTCATTGAATTTGACATTCGAATGGCTGACTCCTTTCTTGTATATCTTCTGCACTGACATTTGCTTGGACTGACCTCAGTCAAGGTACTAGAGTAATATTAAACTCGGTAGGTCTTAGTACGGCATGTCTTTGACCAAAACTGAGCACCATCAAGCACAGTTGGGAGCTGTTAGCAAAAGGTAAGCTTTCACATGATGGATTTGCTGAGGATATTTTTTTGGTCGTCTGTTCCTGTGTATTTGTTTCCATGTCTCTCTTTAACCTCAGCTGAACTACAAAAAGTAACACTGATTCCAAAAGTGAGGTTTTACTAAAAGAGCTGTTTTCTGTGCCATAGTCATAATAATAACCTTTATGGCTCAATGACGTCTCTAATGAGCACTGAAGAGAACTGGCGTCGTATTCCACACACACACACACACACACACACACACACACACACAGGAAGTCTCTCTCTTTCTCTGGCCTAAAGTGTGAAGCTATAAGAATTGACTGTTTTTGTGTATGTGCGTATATATATATGTGTGTGTGTGCGTTTGTCTATCTGTAGCTGCATGTTTCATTATGTGGAAAGCTATCAAGACTAATTTTACACTTCTATGAACGTACAAGTGTGTGTGTGTGTGTGACTGTGAGTCTATTTGAGTTTGAGCACATGTACGTTTGCGTGTGTTTGGTGTTGTAAAAGAATGTATTAAGTGTTATTGGCTGGGTCGGACATTTTATCGCTGCTCTTATGAATCCAGTATGAATTGTCAGCCTATGACCCTCTATCTGCTCAAACTAAAAACGGCTCCCAGTGAGTGACTGCGAGTGTTTCTGAGCCAACTCAAGCTGGCGAAACCTCAGTGAAATCCACATATTTACAACTCTACAAGTCATTGTAATGAAGGAAAATACCACACAATTACAGACTTCAAATGTCATTGTTGTTATAGTGTAATCTCCAAATAGAAGGTTTCTCAGCGAGGACGAGGGGAATACGTTCTTTCTCTTTGGCATACTGTATGTTTTTTAAGTTATACAACAGGTTTCCAGAGCCTGGCGGACGTTCATTTAGCCGAAGTGAATC
This sequence comes from Dicentrarchus labrax, assembly GCF_905237075.1. Classification (NCBI taxonomy): domain Eukaryota; kingdom Metazoa; phylum Chordata; class Actinopteri; family Moronidae; genus Dicentrarchus; species Dicentrarchus labrax. The sequence goes on along the minus strand of NW_026136724.1, from coordinate 12,588,827 downwards.
AAATGACTTTATAACAAACTTCCAATATGGGAGAGCAGTACCAGTATGCTGCTGCAGCCGTAGTGACTTTAAATTCCACTCTGCGAATCCTTGCTGATATCAAAACACTATAAAACTGATTGAACATAATAAAGATCTAAGAGCGATCGTTTAATTTTTATGAAGTAGAGGAAACCAGAGCAGACTGCGAGGCCATTATCTGGAGATACTAGCAGTGAGATAGACAGTACATTAGTCGTTCTTAGATGGAGTCAAATTTGGATCATTCTGGTTATATACATTGGCAAATTTAACAAAACCTTTAACATAATGACAGTTGCTTCTGCACGGAAACTACAAACACTTATGAAATGTATATAAATAAGCTTTTTTTTCTTTTTGCGACCCTTTATATTTCAAAAGAATGCAATCATTATTGTTTCAGCTCTGCAGCCTGATGCCCTGTGGCAAAGTGATGCCCTCTTCACAGACTGGCAGACTACAAAGGAACTGTGTGTGCGTTTATGTAACTGTGTGTGACGAGCCCTCGCGGCTTCAAGGTCATTGATTGGGTGAATTTTGATTGACAGGCGATACAAAAACAGGAAGGGGCGGGGCTGGAACATAAACATCACAGCTGATAATGTCGAGGGTGACTACAGTATTACGGTGTGTGTGCGTTTTAAAACAAATGAAAGTGTAATTATTGTTTTTTTGATTGTACGTCTGTAAGTGTGTGCGTGACAGAAAGTTTCCAAATGAGATAAGACTGTGTTTGACAGCACTGTTTTTGCCTTTGTTAGAATAACTTTCTGCCTCAGAGCTTCACCATGAAGCTGAAAACAAATGGATTTAAATCAAACCTGTGTAAATATGATACGAATGAAAGGAACATAAAAGAACATAAAAGTGAAGCAAAAGAAAGAGATACAGTGAGAGAGATGTTGGTGGCTTACTGTAAATGTAAGTGGATGTAAATTATGTGAAGAGAAAGTATATTATTTGACTGTTTAAATGTGTTCTTATTTATCCCCATATACTTGGACCTGAGTCAGACATGATTCATAAAAAATTACAATTTGACCTGACTTACTGGAGAATTGATGCCCTAAAGACTAAACTTGACTTAAGACTTGAAAGAAAAAAAAATATCTATGTTTTAACTGGTAAATTTTTATACAACAATAAAAACTAACCTTGTGTGAACCTATCGTGACGTCACCCACTAGTTTGTGGAGTTTAAAGCCTTGAGTTTGGTAATATAGCCGTCGCCATGTTGATTCTTTGCAGCCAGCAGCAGTGACGCAGTAACAGTGCAAGCTGCACTCATTGGTTGTGCAGTTTCTGTGTGTAACGGTGGCCACACAGCTCGAATATTTTATCATTCGGCCGCTGCATTGAAAAGACTTCGCTAGATAAAAAGCACTACTGCAAGGATAATGCTCAAATCATTTTAATTGTCAGCTAGACATCTGGGGAAAAAACCCTTGCATATTGCAAAGGATAACAGTTTTTGTTAGTGCGCAAATAAAATTGCAAGACGGGAGTGGAAGGAAGACGGGGCCGGGGAGGTGGAGCAGAGAGGTTTGGAGGTTGTGTTGAGCACAGATTCAGACCCATCCATTTGTGCTGCGTTGTGGTCTGGGGTCTCTCTAGGCTTTCATTAGGCAGCTCTGCTTCCTGCTCCAAGGATGATTGTTTTCTCTCTAAATACGACGCAGAGGTCCTCAACGACCATTGGACACACACACACACACAGAAACACAGACAAAAGGAGAGACAGTCAGACGCACCCACACACATGTCCGACCCTTAGTGCCCATTTCACAGCCACACACACACACACACATACACACACACAGGCCTTCGCTGGTCATTACAGACTAACTGCTGGGTTTTTATGCAGATTTATTGAATCCAGCTTTAATGGCTTTACCAGTCGACCTTTTTTTTTTACATGCATTTGTCCTTTCCTTCCTTGATCCTTCCCTCTGTCTGTGGTTATCACTCTCTCCTCCCCCTTCTTCTTGATTTGTCCTCTTTCTCTCTATTCTTTTAAATCTTTCTGTCTCAGCCAGACTCCGTCTCCCATCTCTCCTCTGCTGTTGTCACTCACTCTTGATCAGTCTGCTTCCCCCCCGTCTCTCTGACTCTTTCTCTCCAGCACTACTTTCTGCTCCCTCTTCAATCTCTGCCTTTCTTTTCCATCCTCCATCCTTCTGTCTCTCCATCCTCTGTAATTGGAAGACAAGCTGGTGATGGTGACAGGTGGAGGCCAAAGACTTAAATTAACACACGGAGAAAAACACACAGAAACTCGCTCTCCACTCTCGCACTTCTCTTGTCTCTGAAGCCGTTAAATCTTAGTTCACAATGGCAGCCATTGTCCAGCTTCGCGTGTTTCTCCCGCTGTAGACGTTTCCTTTGACAAGTTCCTTTTACTGCCACATGGCCATGCTGGAGGAATTTATTTTAGGGCAGCTTTAAAATCAGTGTGACTTTTAAAGCTGCCTATTTAGACCGAATAAACTTGAATGGATTTTCAATGTTGTAAAAGAAGATGTGGATGTGTCGTAGTTGGCCATCTTGTTCATTATTCTTGTTCTTAACAGATATTTTATTTTACTTCTCCTCATTTGAAGATGTGTTTTAATGGTAATTTATGGCTATGGCTCCCTTAACCAATTAAGATTAATTGCCTCCCATAATGTGTGGGTCACCATAACTGAGTGAATCATAAATCGGAGGTTAATATTATTGATTTATGGGCTATCAAATTCATATAAATTATACTATTCTATTTTTCCTGATTGTTTTTGGCCAAATAAAACATAATTAAAATCTGCCTTGGTTTGAAGCCCACTTCATAGTCCACGTCCCTCACTTATGCTCCCAAATCATTGGCCACAGACTTGTTTTAGATTAATATAAGCGTCTTTTTCTTTTAGATATATTGCTACGCTTTGGGGATGTGTTTTGGACCCTCAAATTGTCGGCCATTTCCAGCCCTCCACCCCTCTTCCCTCTGGCCCATGACATGATGTCAAAAATATTATATAGTAGGGTAATATTATATTTTATTGTTATTTCTAGTTGTGTCATATCAATTTAAACTACCCTTTCATATACAATTAAGATTTTTGTTTGAATGCTAACAACAAAGATGGTATAAAAATGTATAGAAATGGCTGCTATTCTTTTAGTATTGAAAAAAAATATATAATATTGTATTACTTAAATGAAGTGGCCTTCCTATGAGATGACAATACCAGCAGTGGCCCCAAGCCAATTTGAGTTTGAGACCCCTGGTTAAAGCTTGATGGTTTATATCGATCACAGGTTTTTTTTATATCATCTGCTTTTAGGCAGGCTTCCTTTTATCGTACCTGCAGTTTGTATTTTCTTTATTTACAGCACCATTGGCTAAAACCTAAAACCTAAAAATCTCTTATAAAACCTTAACACTGTGAATCAGTTTGAGCCAAATAGCTTCCATCATTTCAGATTGGCCTACTGTGAGGTTACACCTATACATAGTCAATGCTGGAGTCTGTTTCTGCTGTTTATTTCTGCAGCCATTAGTGCTGTAAGTCCAGCCTTGTATAGTTACTCCTGGAGGGCCAGTTTAAGGTTTAAGTCTTTTTTTATAGGCTTTATAAGCTCTGCTCTCTATGAAGGTATTCTACTATAGTTGCCACATTCACAAGCCCACCTCTATCTTAACTTGCATTAGTAGGTGTTAAAGTGAATGTTGATGAATTGAACTAATAGAGTTCCCAGACTTTAATCAAACGCTGGGTGGGGAATTATACTCACGAGCAAGGCACAGCTCCCAGATTTGAGTGTGTTTTTTTAATCCTCTGTCCCCGTCTAACTGCTCCCTGAGGCCGAGCCTGTAAATATGTATGTTCCTATAGTCAATTTGGGTGATTAAATAACATGTTGTAATAAAATTACCAAGTGATGCTGAAGTGCCCACAACACACACTGCCCTTGTATTTTTTCTTCAGCTGTTAGTGTTAAAGGAGCGCAGTATTTTTTAGTCCTCCAGGAGCAGTTTTAGGTACAAGTCCTCAAGCTCTATTCCCACCGCAGCTCGTTAGCTGAGCTGCCTGGACTACAACTGTACTGGACTACGACTGAGCACACACACACATTCGGTCAGGCGCTTTTGGGCTTGGCGCAGCACAGGCAGCCAACTTATAAAGCAGTCCACATACAGTGTAAAGAAAAGATCAGTGTAAGCCTGTAAGAACCTAATGGTTTAAATAGAGACAGACAGAGAGACAGGGATTATAATAGTCAATATAGGCCTATTATACTTTATCCCTTTGCTCTTACTCATAATGGTGTTTCTATACCGCTGCTCAGGGCTGCTGCTCAGCCACTGTCTGGAGCCTTTTTAAACCTCATGATCCTATCTTTACTGCTGCAACTTGGTATGCTATTGCTGAGGAATATTAGGTCAAACTTTGCCCTCTAGATTTTTTGTGTGTCCTGACCCTGTCTCTCCTCCTCCTCCCCCCCCGAGTGTTACTTCCAGTTTTGTTTAAAAATGTTTTCAGAAACAGTCGACCTTTTCACCTCAGCTTCTATTTTCTTACCTTCCACACTTCCTACCTAGCAGTGCTGCTCTGCCACTTTTTGTTTGAGCTTTAACATGCTTATGTTCAGGCAAGTATTGGGAAACAGTATGAAATATTTAAAAGTTATTGAACACCTTCTTTTTTTCATTGTAAGATTGGTTGAAATTTATAGCAGATGTCTCTTTTGGACCAAATTTTTCAAAAACTTCAGCGAGTTCAGATGGCTTCTTTGCAATCATGTTATTCAAGTGCACTGTTACACTCATAATCAAACTTTCTGTAGTTGTTTTTGACTCTCAAACGTTCTTTTCATAACTTTACATAAAGTAAAACAGAAGAACATTCTCAGTGCCGCTATAGGTGTAACTGTTATTTGTGCAGCTCTTGGTACAGTTGTTTCTGGAAGTGGGTCAATGGGCCTCACTGTAAGCAGCCCTAATCTATAGAGACATGGAACTGGACATCATGATTCATAGAACATAATTTCCCCTAAACCTCAAATGCACAGCTGTGAAGTGAATAAAGACAGTTTTCTAATTTAAAAAAAAAAACACACTTCTGACCTCTGAATCATCTATAAATGAAAAACTGTAACTCTGTAAGATGTGGATGGGCTAATTCGCTCCAGTTAGACAGATATATTTGTACTCTCGTTCTCTACCTCTACCCGTCGTCTGTTGCCCCTCTCTCTCTCTCTCTCTCTCTCTCTCTCTCTCTCTCTCTCTCTCTCTCTCTCTCTCTCTCTCTCTCTGTTAATCTCTCAGTCTCTATCTCTCTCTGCTGAGTTATGGTTTCTTTAGAAAACATTAGCATTCCTCTGCAAAGAGGTTCAAGCCCTGCAATGTGTGTCAAGGGGTCAGTGTACACACACACACAGATCTTACCCTCATCCTCATTCTCAAGCTGATAACCTGCGTGTGCATGTACATGTTTGTGCACAAGTGCGAGGCTTCAACTGTGTTCACTTTAGGGTGTGTATGAATGTGTGTGTGTGTGTGTGTGTGTGTGTAGTGTGTGTGTGTGTGTGTGTGTGTAGGTGTGTGTGTGTGTGTGTGTGTGTGTGTGTGTGTGTGTATGTATGTGTGTCCAAGCCCCTGATAAGAAGACAGATAATGATCCGTCACGATAATGGAGCTTTAATGGCTGCAGTAAAAATCATCTTAAACAAACCCTCTCTCTCTCTCTCTCTCTCTCTCTCTCTCTCTCTCTCTCTCTCTCTCTCTCTCTCCCTTACACACACACACACATGCACATACACACACACACACGTCTCACCCCTCCCACAATCCCCTCTGTCATTCACTAAATCATAACTTGAGCTTGCAGTATACCGCTTTAGTCTCATGCTGTGCACTCACACACGCCTGTCATTTCAAACAGCCAAACCACTGTATCACACACACACACATTCACTACACAACACATAGACTAATGCATCTCCGAAACACACACACACACACACACGCATACACATTGAAACAAACACTCTTACAGAAGTCATGAATCTGGCAACACTGACTCTCTGCCCACTTACATTATTTCATCTGCATTTCTCTGACCACACACTGTGATTGCATGAGACGTGATCCATGGGAGCTTGTAACCACAGCATCCAAACTTATACCTCATAACTGGAAACTGTATCATGCAACATTGTTTATATTTAATTTCTTCAGGCCATAAATGAGCTATAGAGTGAATGCAGCAAGAGAGGAAGTTTATTGCTTAGCAACGTGGGGACTTTTTTCTCTGCAGAGGATTACATTATGATTACTTTCTGAGGAAAAACTGTGTTTTGTGTTTTATTAGTTTTGGCTATCATTCAGTTATGAGAGCATTTTTTGTACCAGGTTAATTGTAGAGTTTTAAGGATGTGGCCACTTTTGTAAGAGAGTCCACTAGAGTGAGCAGTCATTAAGGTGTTAAACATGTTCTTAGTTTGACCAGTAACTTTCTCAACCTGGCAGTCAGGACCTTTCTGGTGGGCCGCAAGATGGATAATGGGAAAGGAAAAATAAAAACAATTGTTGTCCTACATACATTTCTACAGACTAAATATATAAAACATTAGCCAAATGAACTCATATGTTTGATGGGAAAACATATTAATGCTAACATATTCAAACGGCGAGAAGGGAAACGCAAGAAGACACTGTTTCATTTGAAAAAACATTGGGAACCATTATTTTAACATAACTGACTTGTACTGGTAGTATGTCTGTAAACCAGTTTTACTGCTCGTGTCGTTTTCCTGATTTAATTTCTTACAGTGTTTCTGCGTTAACAGATCTCTGCACTAAATTTAGTGAGTAAAATATTACCAGAACAGTTCCATAGCCGATATTTTTTAAAGTATCCAGGTTGTAAAACACCTGAATTTTCCTTTAAACCTTAAAGCTAAATACTAAAAACTACAATAAAATTATAGTAGCTGCCATATGCTGATCTCATATGTTAGTCTTTATAGAACTGAACCAAATGAGAAGGTTATGTTATTGTTTTAAAGAAATTATTAGGATGATCAGGATAAATTATCTCTCATTTATTCCTTTATTTAAGCTTTATATGCAGACTGTGATGTAACTTAATATCATGCCGGTATATCTTGCATTTTGTATATTCATTCATGACAGTATTAGCACTGTGTTTGACCCATTTAGTCTTGATTTTGAAATGCCTTTTCAAGTGTTTTTCCCCGGTGTAGGTCAAGGCTGTGTGAGTCAGCGAGCAGAAGACAGCAGATACATACTAAACCATTTATCTCCTCTCAGTCGTCTTACAACCTTATCTTTACTGCCGTGTTTTTCTGGGGGATTGCAACTAAAATGTAAAGCCAAGTTGAATTACCTGCAAACACACATAAAGGGACATGTAGGACATATGTATTGTTTGTGTATGCTTAATACAAAAATAATGGTATTGGCCAGAGGACATATTATTGTGTACATATTGATTACTTTTTGTTTTAATGTTTAGTTATAATCATTATAAAATTACCATATTGATATTAGCCATTAGTCAGTGACATTAGTGTATAAATATTGAAAACCATTTAAAGGGATGTCCCTCAGTTTAGTATTGGATATAAAGTTTAGTAAAGGGTGTAAAGCATTTTAAGTGGCAGATTTTGAAAAAAGAATGATCAAAATTGATGCAGCAGATCCGTAATATCCCGACTTTTCTTTCCTAGTATGGGCCAAGCTCCAAAACACATTTTAGATTTCCCAAAATGCCACTTGCTAATGTCTTTCATTAGTCCCCATCTGCTTGGTAAATGTCCAATCTGTAATCTCCAATCCTAAATTCTGAATCTAAATTGAAACAAACAATACAGCAATGTGTGAAAACTGAGCTAAACCTACTTTATGTTCAGGACATTATATAAAATAATATATAATATACAACAACTTGATATACAAATAAGGGATGTGATTTATTGAGCAGATTTCATTCATCATTAACAGGATTATAATTTACTGCAGTTTTACACATGAATAAAGCCACTGTAACATAAAATGCTACTGAGGTTTGCTGGCTAAGAGATGAGAGCAGAGGGAAGAGGTTATGGCTTAACGAGGAAATATTTTGCCAATATCTGACCCAGGCCTCAGACACACACACACACACACACACACACACAGCAACATAAATGTGGGCTTGTGTTACATGACTGTTTGAGCGGCGCTCTTATTGATACAGATGTATTGGTCATTAAGTCAGTTAGGTTTGACGTCTCAGCTCGGCTGCAGCCAAAGAAAATAACATCAGCGCTCTCTCACAGAAATGTTCCACTCTATATGGGCAGAAAGAACTACATTGTGGTGTTTTCAGATTACTGAAACATACAGTCTGATATGCGTGTACATGTGTGTGTGTGTCACATTAAACATGCTCCTTGATCGTCCCTGGGGCTGTGAGGAGAGTTTGTCTTTCTGCCTGTTGTTGTGTGCTTAATTTAAAATAGATTAATTTAAAAACTCTTATATATTTCCTTTATGTCCGTTCTCCGTCTTGCTTCTCATAGTAACGTGGAATTTAAAGGAACAGTTGTACATTTTGGGGAATAAGCTTAATTGCTTTTTTCCAAAGAGTTAGATTAGAAGATTGATACCACTCTGTTCATCGACTATGAAGCTACAGCCAGTTGCCAGTTAGCTTAGCTTAGCATAAAACTGGAAACTGGGGAAACCCGGGATCTGTGCAAAGGTAAATTTGTGTCACAGCAACTTTAAAATCTCACTAGGTTCCCATGATATTGTGGGTTTTTTTTATCACAATAATAATGCACAATAATAATATAACTTGTTAATTTGTGAGCTTTAATATGGTATGCAGTTTTTGTTACCTTTGGCCAGAGCCAGGCTAGCTGTTTTTATCTCTTTCCAGTCTTTATACTAAGCTAACCAGCTTCTGGCTTCAGCTTCATACTAACCATACAGACATTAGAAGTGGCATCACTATGTTTGCTGTTTCACAAGATGTCTGTGCACAAAACGTCTAAAATCTCCTCCCTCTGTCTGTGTCTTTCTCTCTCTCTCAGTTGGAGGCGGAGTTAGCGCTGTGTGAGAGTGAGGGGGCGGAGCTCCAGGAGTACGCCAATCAGGTCCTGCAGCAGATCGCCGACCGATGCCCCGACATTTTGGAACAAGTCGTCAACGCTCTGGAGGACAGCTGCTGACACATTAACGCACACACACTGAGAGAAACATAAAGCTGACGCACATTCATGAATTAGCACACAGAGTCGGAAAGCAAGCAAACATTCAACACTGAGTCACATACACAGGAACAGAAGTCTCCAGAAAGCCCCCTGACACTCAAATAAAATCACAGTGTTGGACATGAGGATGAAGACTTTCTCTTCCACCGTCACTCATCTCATTTTTACAGACCGAAAAGGGGAAAACAAAAAAAGGGGATCTACAAAAAAAATTACTGAAAAATATTCTTCCACTGTGTCTTTAGTCACTATCATTTGTGCCAGCTGAGGGAAATATTGTTAATTTTTCAGTTCAAAGTGCTTCGTTGGCATGCAAATTAATTGGAAATAGTTGATGTTTGTTGAGACGTTAAACACATATTTTCCTAACTACTCCGAAACAGAAGGAGCCTTCATTGCACTTGCCATCTGTGACACTTCGCAGCGGCCATCTTGTGTCCTTCCAGGCAATCAGCAGTTGGATTTGCAATCATGACTTGATGTATTTTATAGAGGGAAAAAGATTTTCAAACTGTATAAAAAGGGTGAGAGTGGGCTGAGGTTGCCAGGTTGTTTCTGATGCCAGACTTACACGCTGTTACCACATTGTGATTTGATTGGTTCAGATACAAAAGTGTGTTTATTTCAGCTGCCTTTGATTCTTTACGTCATTTGCTGCTATCTTTTAAACTTTAAGTTACTATTTTTTCTTCCAATTCTTTTTTTTTTTTCTCTTTTTGTCTGATATGTGATGAAACGTCCCAACTTGCAGTGTCTTTCAACAGTTATCTCTGAGTAGTTGTGTAAATTGTATAGAGAGAATTTTAATTATCAGAAACACAGCTTTCATCAGGGGAACACTTTCATCCATTTTTTTCAATGATTGATGAAAGGCAAAAACTATAATAAATCTCGCAATACTCCCTTTATTAAAAAACACCAGTGTGGATGTTTCAGTTATGGTGTCCATGCTGAAACCAGTTCCCTCACTTGCCCTTTTGTGACAATCCCTTTAGAGTTAACATGTTTCCCTTACTGAAACATCTTTTGTTTGTTTGTTTTTTCCTTGGGAGGGAGGGACTATAAAATAATTGCTCTATATTTTTTTGCTATTGGTAATATATATAAAAAGACTAATCTTGTTTCATTGAAAATATTGTCGTGTATGGGTTGTAATGTTACATAATGTGTCAAAATCTTTTTTTTTTGTGATTTGCAAGTAACCACAGATTTGTTCCACAAGCAGGAGACTGTTATTGGGAACGTATATTGCACCTACATGAGGTTCTGTGTCCACTGGGAACATTTTCTACAAATCAATTCCTTGTCCTTGTTGTTTACAGTGGAAATGACACATGACGCATGTTTCCCCACAGCGCTGGCAGCCATAGCATGATTTTTACGCTTACAACACTGAGCACTAGAGGTTCAAATTGTTGCAACTACAATCAAAAGCTCCTTTAATGGGTTTCTTTTTTTCGGTCTTGTACTGTAGTGAGTGCTGAAGCCATGACTGGCGTTGCCCACATGAGACTGTTTAGCGCTGCTCCCTGTAAAGAAATACCTGGTGGACACAAAGCCTAAATATGGGGATTTACACTGAACACTCACATCTTATTTTACACCATCATAAGGCTTTCTCAACAGGCCCAAAAAAAAAAGGTTTAACTTTCAGTCCCTAAGCTGTGTATTAAAAAAAGCTCCAAGCCATTTGGGTGTAAATGAGGAGTTTCATTCCAAAACATTACCGGTTTGAAATTGTTGAAATTGCTCAGAAGCTTTAATGATGAGGAAGAGTTTGTTTAACATTTGTCAAATGGTTCTTATTTTGGAATGAAACTCCGTCCGATATGAGCTTGGGTTGTAAATCCAGTATTTTGTTGTCTGTTTTTTACTGATAATGTTTGTCATTGGGAATGGTGATGACTGGGACTCACCATGACTTTTGCTGTGGACTGAAAAATCGGAATGAGAGAATGGAATAAAATATGGATTTATCTTTATTTTGTTGTTGAAGTCATTTCATCTGTCTCATTAAAAGCTGATATTTGGCAGGTTAGAGCTGTGGCAGCGGTTCTCTACCTTTTGGACTTGGACTCCTTAAAATGGAGCTACTTTTTTGAGTATTTAAAAGCTGGATGTAGGTGATAGTATCCATAATTTCACACAAAAAATAAACATTTTGTGGCAAGGACTGATTTGTGATTAGACCACTGAGCATAAATGATAAAGAGAGACTTTGAAACATCTTTCCTTTTGTTTAATTTCCTTGCTTTCTCTGACCTCTCCTTCCCCTCCTTTCCTTCACTCTCTCTATCTTCCCGTTTCACACGCAGACTAAACTGTGCTTCTTATCTAGTCACCAATGGTTTATTTTCCTATCCACCCACAATAATGACATTATTCCATACCCCAGGCCTCATCCTGTTCCAGTTCTTTACCACACACACAGCCCAGCCACACCATTACTATTGTCTTAAATGTCCAACAACTCATTCAAAAATGTTTCCAACAGCCTAGACTCAAGTCGGTTTCATAGTGTGAACAGTTTTAAACTTAACCTGATTGGTAACTTTAAAAACACATTTTAAATAGCAGTAGTCGAAGACATATTCAGATCATTAACTGAAGTAAAAGCAGCACACTGTGAGCATACTTCACTACAAGTAAAAGTCCAGCATTAAAAACCTTACTTAAACGTACTACAAGGAGTTTTTAACTGGTTATGAAACAGTCTCAATTTAATTCTTATGCCTCTATATGACCCACATAAACAAACCAACAGAGACCCTCAGCGAGAAGATTGACTGGTTCTATATATTTATTCTTAATGCCAGCCACTGGGTCGGATTTGGTCAGATTCCCCTTTAAATCAATGAAATGAGGCGGTGGAAACACTACCGCTTTTGTCCACAGGGGCTGCCAGAATTAAGTACTCTATATACTGTATCATTTTGCATATAAACTTTTGGTGTTGGGTTTCAGGAGTCAACCCAGGAATCAAAGCATCTGACCCTCTTAGTATTCAGCCCACGCAGCTCTGAAATAGGAAGCATTTTTTCTATTTATGTAGCCCGGCTAGCTCAGTCGGTAGAGCATGAGACTCTTAATCTCAGGGTCGTGGGTTCGCCCACGTTGGGCGTTGGTCTTTTAGACTGGTCTGTCCACACACATCCAGTCAATCTGGACTTGTGAAGGCAATCTGTTGGATTTGTGACAACCAGACTGACCTGTGCTTGTCACTCTACTGGGAGTCTGAGCAATCTAAGAACTCAAGCATTGACTCCTTCCTGAGAATAGTCAACTCCATAAAGAGGAATGGGATCACATCCTGATCCTGCATCATTTTGTTTGGTTTATTACTTTAATATACAGCAACGCATCAAATTATATGTTTGTAGAGTAACTGTTCTGAGAATCACATATCTCTAAAAAGTCACCTTTTATATTCTCAGTTTATTTTTCTCTTAAGAGGTATTAGCATTTTCTCAACCCATAAAGGAATATTTAATCAAATCTGAACACTGAATTTGTACTTTAGTAAACGTACTTGACGTACGTACCAATGAACACAAAAGATTAAAACAGGTGGACCGTTGTACATGTCTGTGTGTTATAAACTGATTTTTATCTATATGCTGCAGATTAACACCACAGGGAAAAGAGTGTCTGACACACACACACACACACACACACACACTTCATGTGCTTGAATCTTGCATGTGGCTGCAGCTCCGTGTAATGTGTCGTTTGACTCATTCAACTAGAAAATCTGGTTTAACGGACCCACCCAGCTCGACTGACCTTGAACCTCGACCCTGACCTGACCTCTGACTTCAAAACATCATCAGGCTATTATGGTTTTTCCTGTTTTTTCACACAATAAAAAAACATCAAACACGCTGAGAAGCAACTCCAGGACAGTCTGTAACTGCAGCATATGCGCTGGTGTTTACATCACACATGGCAACGCTTTGTGTGTGCGTCAGTACCTGGGTTTGTGAGGATGGGATCGGTTCTGCTTTCTCCATCTACTGTCCTAATAAAAGCCAGTGGAGGGAGACAGACGGGATGGACAGAGCGAGAAAGAGGAGGAGGAAGAGATACGCATGTATGATTCCCTGATTTATGTGATGGAGAAAGAGAGCGAGGACGGGAGAGACAGATAGGAAAGAGTGGAGGCGCTACCCACAGAGCACCAGACGTCATTTCATCTTCTTGTCTCTGCTGTAACTCATATAGCTCAGACTTTACTTTTAGCTGCATATCGCACAGTTTCAGAACACCAGAAATATGTGTCAAAGATGCCAAATATAGTCTAAGACATACAGGCCTTCTGAAGATTCAGCTTTTATTAAGCTCTAGACATTTAGAACTTGTAAATGTCCTTGTGACTTAAAAATCAAATCAAACCTGAATGCCCTTCTTCCTTTGAATTATTTTAGGATGGATCCAAACTGGATTCAGCTGTAGGATTAAAATAAAAAGCTTAAAACCTGCTTTGTTTTAGCAGGTTTTAATGTGGTGTATGAAACAGGGACAGCATTAAGTGTACTCATTACAAACATTACTGTAAAACAAAGTGTTGATGCTAATGGAAAAGCTCTCGGAAAACAACAACAAAAAGATATACAATCAAAAAAAACATTTTGTTTGTTCAACTGACAGTCGCTTACCGAAGTTCCTGTTTCTTTCCTGTTTTTTTTTTTTTGTGAAACATGCTGGAATAGCTATGCTTGTGTTGTGTTGTCAGTAAGTATCAATGCTTTACATATTCAGCATGTATTGACATGCCTCAAAGCCACAACAACAAATAACACAAAGCAGAGAATACATAGCAGCAAAAACTGGATGCTATGAAAATTAGTAAACAATATTAACTGTACTATTAGTATGCACTGAACTGGGAGACAACACTTATTTGTTTTGCACCAGATGGGAGGAGACTGACGACACTTCCCTCTCTTTTCATAGTTTTATTGTGACGGTTTCACTTTGGGTTTTGGGTAATTGTGATTGTATTTGAACACTATTTTGAGAGTTTTTACAAACCAAACAATCATTCGATAAATGGAGACAATAATTAGCAGATTAATTTACAATGAAAATAATCATTCCATACAGTCCTATACAATATAGTCCAAAATCAACCTGACCTCAACCAACTACAACAGTGAACTGCTGCTGTACAAAAATACATTAGCAATAATAATCAAATATACAGTAGTACAACAGTCAGAGTGGACTGCATTGATTACTTTTACTTTTAATGCTTTTTATACTAGTACATGATTATACTTACATACTCCTACTTAGGTAATATTTTCAATGTAGAACTTGTACTTGTAATAGGCTAGAGTATTTTGACAATGTAGTATTAGTATTTTTACTTACAGTGAAGGATCTAAATACTTCCTCCACTACTTCCTTATTATCATTATTATATACTGCATATACTGTATACACTGGTGTTTTGGAAGTGCAATGATTTATATATGTTTTTCCCCTTTTGGATTTCTCTCTCTCTCTGTCACACACACACACACACACACACACACACACACACACACACACACACACACACACACACACACACACACACACCACACCTTTCTTTGCAGAGAGGAGTGTTGATAAGATCCTGCTGATATATTATATTGGTAGGTCACAACACAAAAAACACAGATGTCCTTGAGATACTGTTATGTGTGTAGTTCAAATATATCTACTTACCGTCTTTCCATACACTGTATGTATATACTGTGTGTGTGTATATGAATATATATATATATATTTATATATATATATATAGTGGAGGACTGAGACACATGAGAGACCAGGAGGAGAAATAAAAATTGAGTGACTGCAAAGGAAGTGGGGAGGGCTTGCGTTGGCTTTGGGTAGATGTGGTTTCAATCATCACACATCACATCACACATGACTGAAAAGAAAAAGAAGGAGAGGGTGATGGAGAGAGAGAGAAAACAGAGAGGAGAGGAGTGGGAGGGCTGAGACCAAAACAAACAGCAGCTCTCCTTAAAACACACATTCAGTCTCTATTACATGTTTTCGAGCTTAATAAGTAATGATTTCAGTTGTGGTTTGAAGGCACAAACGTGTTGCTTGTTGGTTTTGTGGATGTTTACTTTTTGAATACAGATTTGACATTATTTTCTCTTATGAACGGTTTGTAAAGTAAATGAATTACTGAACTGTAGGTGGGATGAATGGAGGAAAGAAGGGAGGGAGGAGTAGATGGAGAGAACTGGCGAGATGGAAGGGACAGAAGGAGGCAGTGAGCAGTAGGAAAAACTTCTGAGAGGAAATAAAAACAATGTGAGAGGAGTGGAGCTGCTAAAATAAGCTGTTAGCCACTGGCAGTCCAAACATCCACCAACACTAAAGACATTTTCTTTATCTTCTTTCCCTCCTCTGTTCTTCTGCCCATTCCTGTGACTTTTATTGCTTTCAGAGAACATTTCACCCAACCTGCCATATCCCAGCAAGTGATAGGAATAGATAAGATTCAGGTTCATGTGGTTCATATATGTCACTGTATAATACAGCCAGTACTGGCAGAATAGCCATCATAGTGGAGGCTCTTTTGAAAAAATACAAATAGGTTAGTTTTCTTCTCAGTTGTCAGGATGGCCGAGCGGTCTAAGGCGCCAGACTCAAGGTAGATTCCTTCCTGAACAATGGGACTTCTGGTCTCCGAATGGAGGCGTGGGTTCAAATCCCACTCCTGACATTGCCTTTACCTGCAATATCCTACAGACTGAGAAAAAATCATGGAAAAAAGGACTTCAACAACTCATCAACTGACTCAAGTTAATGTTTTATTAACTTAATTGTTAAACAGTGGACTGAAACTCTACTGAGTTGTTATTTGTAGAAAATGAAAAAACAGGTTTGTTGAGATGTACATGCAATGTGACAATCAAACAAATAAAATGTCTTTGCTCCAAGCTTCTGTAAAGTACTGGCTGACTTTTGTAAACAAGCCTGTATCTGTTGTCAGGATGGCCAAGTAGTCTAGACTCAAAGTGGACTCCTTCCTGTGAAAAGCGACTTCTGGTCTCCAAATGCAGGTGTGGGTTCAAAGCCCCCTCCTGACAGTGCTTTTACCTGCAGGTTTCATCCCTGTTGATTTAGACAATAGGTGAAAAGCAAGTTTCTCATTAAATATCTACATGCAGCTTGAGATTTGAACAAAATCACTCACTGTTCAAGTAACTAAAACAACTGCCCAACAGTGAATCTGCTGCCAGGTGAGTTCTATTCAGCTAAATTTTCAATTACCATAACTTGTTTGTTGGTCTTGGAAACAATATGATGCAGTAAAGTTGGTGAACTGGCACCATTGTGACTCTGACACCACTGATGCAGAACTTATTTTATCCAAAATGAGGAAAGTTCCCAACAATAGTTAATAAACATAAAAGGGAGAAAAACACACGCATTAGAGACAAATTCACAATAGTACTTTAAAGACAGGAGAATAAACAAATGATAGATAGATTAGACTGTCACTTTGCAGATGTCAGGGTGGCCGAGCGGTCTAAGGCGCCAGACTCAAGGTAGACTCCTTCCTGAACAATGGGACTTCTGGTCTCCGAATGGAGGCGTGGGTTCAAATCCCACTCCTGACATTAGCTTTACCTGCAGTATCCTACAGACTGAGCAAAATCATGAAATTAACGACTTCATCAACTGATTGAAGTAAATGTGTAACACCAGTGAGTCTCACAGTCGACTTTTATTAACTTAATTGTTAAACAATGGACTTTCTCAGTAATTAAAAAGGTTTCACATATTTTTATGTAAGTTTAGCTGCTGAGTTGATATCTGTAGAGAGAAAACGGAGGATAAAAAACGTGTTTCTGTCTTCTTTAATTAAAGAAATCCATGAGATTAAAGTGAAATCTGATAACTGGACGAATAAAACGTTAAAAACA
Source organism: Dicentrarchus labrax (assembly GCF_905237075.1). NCBI lineage: Eukaryota > Metazoa > Chordata > Actinopteri > Moronidae > Dicentrarchus > Dicentrarchus labrax. The sequence continues at coordinate 12,571,605 of NW_026136724.1, read as the reverse complement.
CATGAAAACACTTTCAGTGCGTTTTGGAACTTCTGTGAAGTACTGAGTGGGTTTGGTCATTCGCCTTGTATCAGTTGTCAGGATGGCCGAGTGGTCTAAGGCGCCAGACTCAAGGTAAACTCCTTCCTGAGCATTGGGACTTCTGGTCTCCGAATGGAGGCGTGGGTTCAAATCCCACTTCTGACAGTTCTTTTACCTTTAGGTCAAAACAACTCATCACACTGAGTCACAGGGTGAGTTGTATTAAATTAATTGTTAAATAATGCATTTTGTCAGTAAAAAAATGGGTGTAAACTTCTGTTTCGAGGCGACATGAAAGTAATTTTTTTTACTATAAGGTGTTGTTATGTGTAGGGCGAAAATGGGGGGGGGTCAGCCAAACCAAATTAACCAAATAAATAACGAAAAAACGTGTTTGTGGAGATTAATGTGCACTCTGATAACCGAACAAATAAAACGCCTCTTCTCTTAAAGTATTATACTGAATTCTGGCGTAAAATGAAACTCTTTCAATGTGTTTAGGAACTCCCAGCTTCTGTAAAGTCCTGACTGATAGACGGCGAAGCTACGTATCCATTGTCAGGATGGCCGAGCGGTCTAAGGCGCCAGACTCAAGGTAAACTCCTTCCTGAGCTAAAGGGATTTCTGGTCTCCGAATGGAGGCGTGGGTTCAAATCCCACTCCTGACAAGCATTTTAACTATTTCATCCCTGTTGTCTGGTCAGTGGTGTAGAAACACACCTTTCTTTCCTCCTCTATCTGTGTAAAGCAACCTTGTCTCTCTCTACCGGTGGCCAAGGCGAGTTACTTTTCCACATCAGAGCAAAGGAGAGTCGTCACACGGCACAGAGACAGAAACAGAGTTAACTTTTGGAGCTCCTTTGTTTCACTCTCTCTCTCTCTCTCTCTCTCTCTCTCTCTTTCTCTCTCTATCTCGGCGGCTCAAAGTTCTCGCTCGTGTTTCTCGACGCGTAAAATCTTTGGAGAGCACCCTCCCTAACCTCTCTCCTTCCTCCTCCCCCTTTTCCCCCTGCGTGCGTAATTAGTTGGAGAGCGTTTGGAAACTTGTGATGTCCGTGAAGAAATCTCACTTTATTTCTGACACCTGTTGCTGAGGACACCGCGCACACAGCCGTACACAACGAGGAGCGTGTGCCGTGTACCGTTTTTCAGACTTCATTTCTACATCTCCACAAAACAAGTTGGGACTTTTGTTGTGGGGGGGCACTGACAGGTCCCCGGAACCCCCAAGGCAGCGTTATATTCCTATAAACTCGGACAAGGACTTTGGTGAGGTTTTTTCCTCCGTGAAGGTGATCGAGCAGTGAGAGGAAGTGTCCAAAAAAAGTAACACTTTTTGGACACAACAAAGAATTTTGTATCTGTTATCACACAGTGAGCGCTCTGCAGCAGGGTCCGGGAGGATCATTCAGAAGGGGTTTCCCTTTCAATAATAAAAAAAAACCAAACACCGATCTGTCTATCGTTTTCCAGCCGGACTGAGAGTCACACTTTTCGGACTTGAGCGCTTCGGATGGTGGGAGGAGAAACTTTTCTTGGAGAGCTGAGCAGCAGCTGGATTCGCGCACAGCAGAGCAGGTAAGAACTACATATAGATTTTTTAAAGTTAATTTTTAAAAAGACAAGTTTTTAAATGGATTCCACAAAGTACAATACACAGTCAAATGCAACATAAATATAAAAAGGTTAAATACTTGGGTAATGGGGGGTTTTAGAGGTGTAATTAAGTAAAAAACCTAACCGTGATTTACACATTTATTCCAACCCTATAAGAGAGTGTTGTTGTTTTGTGTTTGTACTATTTTCTGTAATAGCTGTATTAAGTTAAATAGGTAGCTTTGAACTTGAACACTCACTCACTTTGCGCGCTCTGAACGGGACATACTACTGAACACACATCTGAACTCAAAGTTGGTTTAAACTTGGTCCACTGGCTTTTTGGACTTTGCTCCATTTGAACTTGTAGACGTTTTGTCCCCACAATGTTTCCGTTGTCACAGTCTACTTACAGAATGAGCTTATTTCATGACTTTGGCTCCCATATGACAGTGGTGAAATGCAATGTGTGTGTGTGTGTGTGTGTGTGTGTGTGTGTGTGTGTGTGTGAGATCTGCCAACCCCATCGGCCTAAATGAAGGCAGCCCTCTCGCTTTGCGGTGGAGACCAGGACTATTTTGGTCGAAATGTTGCACAAATGTTTCTCTCAGTATAGAGAAGTTGCTCTGCCTTAATCTGGGCCAGAGGCTGTACGGCATCCAAACTGCACACTGACACAGGTCTGACAGTAACTCTGGACTCAAGTTCATTATAAACACAAAATTGTTTTGGTGACAGTGGAGAAGGAGGAACATATGGTAGGTGCTTTATATATTACTTTATTGGCCTGCATAAGCATTCAATTATCTGTGACTTGTGGGATGTTCAGTAGGTGGCAGCTGCAGGTCAGGGGGTCAGCTGTGCAATCAAACAATATACCAATAGTGTTAGGGTTAAGTGTGGACATTATGTAGTAAGTGATATTATTTAATTTGTTTTTCCATGACTATAAAGGATGTTTTTTTAATGTCTGTCCTGTAAATTCCATCATAAAACTGCATTCAAGTGTATTTAAAGTAGCAGATAATATACAAGCTTTGTACGTGTATTAATATGCATGTATGTATGTATTTCTTCGACTTTGTGTTTGCTTGTGTGTGTGTATTTTCTTGTGTGACCTCTAACCCCCATTCATTTCGAACTCTCTTATGATCCCATGAAGTAATTAAGCAAAAGAAATTGTGTCTGAGCTAAGCTTTTATGTTTTTGTTTGAGAGCTCAGACCTCAGCTGGATCTAGAAAGAAGTCAGTTTGTTCCACACTCATTTAGCCCAAATACAGGGAGAACTTAAAATCTGTTCAGTGTCGTCATAAAAACCACAACCCTTCAGTCAGTTTTTAAAATGTATGCTTCATTTAATCTAGCAATATATTTGAGATTGGCATGTTTTTATCAGTAGATCCAAAAACATTAAGAAATAAGAAATTTCGCCCAATTTCAGCAGGAAAAGACAGTAACTGAGGCATGCACACTTTAAAAAGAAAAAACATAAACTTAACAGTAAATGCAAACACAAAAAAATAAACCATTTGAGTCCTCATTACATACCTTATAAAAACACATTTAAGGGCAGAAATAGCAAAGAGAAGTGAGTTTCACGTGAAAGCCGACTATCGGATTCAACCCAGAATGTGACGGCTGCAGAGGAGCTGTTCAGAAAGCCGGGGTCGTCTCCGCCGGTGACGTCTCCGGTTCGGTTTCCTGATTTTAAAGTCTGAAACCCACCTGAGCTGTGGAGCGGACTGACAGCCGAGGCTGATAAACCCTTCCAGAGGAGAGGAAGTGTGTGTGTGTGTGTGTGTGTGTGTGTGTGTGTGTGTGTGTGTGTGTGTGTGTGTGTGTGTGTGGAGGGTAGATAGTAATGTTAGATGTGTAGATAGAGGTGGTGAAAAGTGTTGCTGTCAACAAGTTAGCCATTAGAGAGAGATAATCTCTCTTCCTCCTCCCTCCCTGTCTACCAAGTCAACTTCTGTTCTTTCTCTTTCTCTCCCTCTCGCTGTTTGAGTTATGACATTATTTTTCTCCCTCTGCCATTTGATCTTTTCTCCTTTCTTTTCCACCTTTTGTTCGCCCTTAACCTTGTCTCGTGGATTTGAGGTTCTAGGTGTCAAAATTTTAGTTTTTGTTGGCGTATGAAACTGCCATTTCATTGTTGTTGTATGAAAGCCTTTTTTTTCTCTTTAGCTGAAAGATTAAATGGATTTGAAGCTCATGTTGCTCTTTAAAATCTTATTAGATAAAGTCAAGAATGCCTGTTTCTTGTGGCTGCATATTGTAAACTTGTTATAAATGTAGAAATAGATGGTTAATTAATGTCTAGAGTCATCAAGTCTATATTCGGAACATTTTCTCACAGTTTTTCTTCTTTGTCTGTCTGTCTGTCTGTCTGTCTGTCTGCCTGCCTTCTAACTAGTGAGAAAGACCTTTTCTTTAACCAAACACTGAAGTGCTGCTTGAGTGTCTCATCCCTCTGGACTCGGTAATTAGGGAAGGGGAGGAAGTGTGTATGTGTGTGCGTCTCCACGCTAGATATTTGAGAAGATGGGATGTCTGCAAGCATCAATGGATCCTCAAGGTCATTCAAGAGTGTATTGTAAAGTCTGAGTGTATGTCCCGTACGTTCAGACACAATGGATATGGAAATAAGGGAATATTTTCTAAATGAACACTCTGAAAGTGATAGTTAAGTACACTTTTAATGATTTTCACTCATTCTTCAGGTAAAACAGGGTAAAACTGGGAGACTGAGACACAGCATTAAGTGCATGAATGTGTGTTCCTGTGTGTAAATGCATGTGTGCATTTCAAGTGTCTGGGGAGGCGGGGGTCTTTAGCACTGGGTGAGTTATGTGAGTGTGTATTTTAGCCCACTGGGAACAATAAAAACTAAACACACACACAGTGGACAGTGGTCCATGTGAAGAGGATGGCCTCTCAAGCTCTCCAGTTGAAGAGCCAGTATTTTAAACGCTGGTCTCTGATTGGTTCACTTGAATGCTGGGAATTTCCTCCCAGGACAGTGTATGACCATCCTGGTGTGTGTGTGTGTGTGTGTGTGTGTGTGTGTGTGTGTGTGTGTGTGTGTGTGTGTGTGTGTGTGTGTGTGTGTGTGTGTGTGTGTGTGTGTGTGTGTCTCTCTCTCTCTCTTTGTATATGTGCGTGTGTGTGTGTTCTAACTTGGCAGGGAAAAGACCCATGTAAACCTTTTAGTGAAAGTGTCACTCCACGTTTGGTTTCTCTGATTTATATCATTTTACATTCACTCAGTGCAATACCACTGTTGTAGCTGTACAGGTGCATTTGTTACGATTACATTATTTACAACCAAAAACTAGAACACAAGACAAAGCAAGCCAGCTAATATTGCTAAGTAGTCCAGGCATACAGGGCACAGTGGGAATGACAGAGGCATCATTAACCCTATTACAAATCAGTTTAGCATCAAAAAAAGATTGAAGCTGTTATTTTAAGATATAAAAGTTACATTATGGGACTTTAACATCAATTATTAAAAATAGAAATAGATGATAAATACTGTAGTTTCTTGATCGTCCTTTATAATATTCACTAAAATGTTTCAGCCTCTTCAAACATAACGTAATACCAGTTGAAGACATGACGCACTCAAGCTGCTCTGTGTGTGTGTGTGTGTGTGTGTGTGTGTGTGTGTGTGTGTGTGTGTGTGTGTGTGTGTGTGTGTGTGTTTGTGTTAACAATACAGTGTGGCCATGCAGTAGTCATTATGGTCAAGTGCTGTGTGTGTGTGTCTGCATTTCTGCATGTATGTGTGCACTCAAAATGTGACCCTGTGGTATTCGTTACAGTGTCTGTACTTTCTTGCATTCCCTACGCCTGCACACATATGTGTGTATATGTGTGTATGTGTGTATATGTGTGTTTTAGGCCAGTGGTTCAGGGCTGTGCAGTGATGTCACTGGGGCTGCAGGGTGGGGTGACATGGGGTTAGAGTTTGGCAGAGGTCCCGACTCCAGTAGCCCTCAAACTGTGTCTGACCAGGAAGTATGTGACTGTCCCTGCTTGTGTGTGTGTCAGCATGTCAGCCTGTGTGTGTGTGTGTTGTGAGTGTGTGTATGGTCAGTGGTAGCCAGCTGTACACTAGCAATGTCCTATACTAATAGTAAATGTGGTTTATTGGACACTTTATAGAGACTGAAACTGTTTTATAAATCAGCTAGACTGGTACAAGGAGACAGTCAGAGACCAAATGGCCACAAGACACACAGCATCAGGCCAGGGGTGGCTGATCACTGGTTAAAGGCTAAAGGAAAGGGAGGAATGCCTCCTCTGACCACTGACTTCATTTACATAACATCCTTTATTTCAGCATAATAATGACAATAAGAAATTGCCTTCAGAAAGCATCATGGCAACATTTACTTTTGCAATTTAGATTTTTAAAAGCATTTTACACATATTTTATTTAGATTCTGTTGTCAAAAGCACAGAAAAATTTTAACATTGACTTACATACAGCCATACAACGAAACAATTTGTCCTGTTTTTAACCCACCCTAAGACCTAGGAGCAGTGGGCACTATACATCGCCCAGGGACTTGACCCTTGTCCCTGGGCGTATTGAAATTATGAAGGATACATGTTTTGATGGTGGGGGAAACTGGAACACCTGGAGAAAACCCACAAAAACATAGGAAGGACATATAAACTCCACACAGAGGGGGCCCTGCTAGGACTCAAACCCAAAACGTTCTTACTGTGAGGTAACAACAGTGACCTGTTGGGTCTCTGTAAATAATTTTATTAGGAGTACGGTCTAGACCTGCTCTTTTTTAAAACAACATACAAATAAATTGAACCACTGAATTGCCAATTAGTAACTCTAACTCTTATAGCCCTTCAGCAATTGGCCTGTTCAAAGCACCCGTGCCCAGATTGGGCTTGAACCCACAACTCTTAGATTAAGATTTTCATGCTGAACTGCTGAAGTTTGTGTCATTTGACTGTCCATATCATATTGTAAATGTACAATGATTCTTTGGGGCTACAACCCTGTGTTTCAAGACTCATTCAGAATCATTACAGAAGCAGCCTTTCTCTCTCCTCTCCTCTCCCCATTCCTCTCCTCCCTACTCTCTTCCTCTCTCAGTAGCTCCGATCCAGCGCTGATAAAACTATCAACAGCACACCTGCACCGGGTTGGAAAGCTGTCTAAATCACACAGACACACACACACACACACACACACACACACACACACACACACACACACACACACACACACACACACGAACACACACACGAACACAAACCCAAACAGATGGGGACAAAAATCTTATTTAGTGTGTGGTCACAACAATAAGCCTTTTCTTTTCTGTTTTTAACTCTCTTTCCAACTTTCTCCGTTCCCATCCCATACCACTTTTCCCATCTGTCTCTCTGTGTGTGTGATGGGTTTTAAATTCAATGCAAACTATTGTGACAGTTTGTTTTACGTGGTGAGGAGATGTAACCCGCCCACCCGCTTTTCTAAACTACTCAACCCAGAAACACCAACGCCTAACGTCAAACCTGGGACCCTGAGAGTCTCATGATACTGTAATGATTTGCAACCATCAAAAACTGTACTGGATTTTAAGTTCAACGTAAACTATTGTGACAGCTCTTGTGCTCAACGCAAAGTACAGTTTGTTTCATGGGGTAAGGATGTGTAACGGTGGATTAGTTTGTCTGTAGTTTCATAGGTAACTGGACCCTTTGGGAGTTTGATCAATACCTGCTTTTCTGGAATAGTGAACCTTAAAACTTTCACGCCCAACGTGGGGCTCGAACCCACGACCCTGAGATTAAGAGTCTCATGCTCTACCGACTGAGCTAGCCAGGCTTGCTCTGTTGTCAAAATTGTTCAAATTTTGGAATAAATTGTACACTTTGTCTTTTAATGATTTGACAACATCCAAAAATCTGAGTTTTACATGCACAACGCAAACTACAGTTTGTTTCATGCGGTCACCCGCTTTTCTGGCGTACTGAACCCTAACACTCCAACGCCCAACGTGGGGCTCGAACCCACGACCCTGAGATTAAGAGTCTCATGCTCTACCGACTGAGCTAGCCAGGCTTGCTCTGTTGTCAAAATTATTCAAATTTCGCATAAAATTGTAGACTTTGTCTTTTAATGATTTGACAACATCCAAAAATCTGATGGTTTATTTGCTCAATGCAAACTACAGTTTGTTTCATGCGGTTACCCGCTTTTCTGGCATACTGAACCCTAACACTCCAACGCCCAACATGGGGCTTGAACCCACGACCCTGAGATTAGGAGTCTCATGATACTGTAATGATTTGCAACCATCAAAAACTGTGTTGGATTTTAAGTTCAATTTAATCTACTGTGATGTTTTTTGTGCTCAACGCAAAGTACAGTTTGTTTCATGGGGTTAGGAGGCATAACAGTGGATCAGTTTATCTGTAGTTTCATAGGTTACTGGACCCTTTGGGAGTTTGATCAATACCTGCTTTTCTGGAATAGCAAACCATGAAACTTAAACGCCCAACGTGGGGCTCGAACCCACGACCCTGAGATTAAGAGTCTCATGCTCTACCGACTGAGCTAGCCGGGCTTGCTGTGTTCTCAAAATTGTTCAAATTGTTCAAATTTCGAAATAAAATTGTACACTGTTTGTCTTTCAATGATTTGATAACATCCAAAAATCTGATGGTTTATATGCTCGACGCAAACTACAGTTTGTTTCATGCGGTTACCCGCTTTTCTGGAGTACTGAACCCTAACACTCCAACGCCCAACATGGGGCTTGAACCCACGACCCTGAGATTAGGAGTCTCATGATACTGTAATGATTTGCAACCATCAAAAACTGTGATGGATTTTAAATTCAATTTAAACTACTGTGATGTTTTTTGTGCTCAACGCAAAGTACAGTTTGTTTCATGGGGTTAGGACGTCTAACAGTGGATTAGTTTGTCTGTAGTTTCATAGGTTACTGGACCCTTTGGGAGTTTGAACAATACCTGCTTTTCTGGAATAGTGAACCTTAAAACTCTCACTCCCATCGTGGGGCTCGAAGCCACAACCCTGAGATTAAGAGTCTCATGCTCTACCGACTGAGCTAGCCGGGCTTGCTCTGTTGTCGAAATTATTCAAATTTCGGAAAAAATTGTACACTCTGTTTGTCTTTTAATGATTTGACAACATCCAAAAATCTGATGGTTTATATGCTCAACGCAAACTACAGTTTGTTTCATGCGGTTACCCGCTTTTCTGGAGTACTGAACCCTAACACTCCAACGCCCAACGTGGGGCTTGAAACCAGGACCCTGAGATTAGGAGTCTCATGATACTGTAATGATTTGCAACCATCAAAAACTGTGTTGAATTTTAAGTTCAATTTAAACAACTGTGATGTTTTTTGTGCTCAACGCAAAGTACAGTTTGTTTCATGGGGTTAGGAGGCATAACAGTGGATCAGTTTATCTGTAGTTTCATAGGTTACTGGACCCTTTGGGAGTTTGATCAATACCTGCTTTTCTGGAATAGCAAACCATGAAACTTAAACGCCCAACGTGGGGCTCGAACCCACGACCCTGAGATTAAGAGTCTCATGCTCTACCGACTGAGCTAGCCAGGCTTTGCTGTGTTCTCAAAATTGTTCAAATTGTTCAAATTTCAAAATAAAATTGTACACTGTTTGTCTTTCAATGATTTGATAACATCCAAAAATCTGATGGTTTATATGCTCGACGCAAACTACAGTTTGTTTCATGCGGTTACCCGCTTTTCTGGAGTACTGAACCCTAACACTCCAACGCCCAACATGGGGCTTGAACCCACGACCCTGAGATATGGAGTCTCATGATACTGTAATGATTTGCAACCATCAAAAACTGTGTTGGATTTTAAGTTCAATTTAATCTACTGTGATGGTTTTTGTGCTCAACGCAAAGTACAGTTTGTTTTATGCGGTTAGGATGTGTAACGATGGATTAGTTTGTCTGTAGTTTCATAGGTTACTGGACCCTTTGGGAGTTTGAACAATACCTGCTTTTCTGGAATAGTGAACCTTAAAACTCTCACTCCCATCGTGGGGCTCGAAGCCACAACCCTGAGATTAAGAGTCTCATGCTCTACCGACTGAGCTAGCCGGGCTTGCTCTGTTGTCGAAATTATTCAAATTTCGGAAAAAATTGTACACTCTGTTTGTCTTTTAATGATTTGACAACATCCAAAAATCTGATGGTTTATTTGCTCAATGCAAACTACAGTTTGTTTCATGCGGTTACCCGCTTTTCTGGAGTACTGAACCCTAAAACTCCAACACCCAACATGGGGCTTGAACCCAGGACCCTGAGATTAGGAGTCTCATGATACTGTAATGATTTGCAACCATCAAAAAATGTGTTGGCTTTGAAGTCCAGTGCAAACTATTTTAACAGCTTGTTTCATGCGGTTAGGAGATGTAACGGTCGATTAGTTTGGCTGTGGTTTCATAGGTTTTTCACCAATCAGGAGTTTTCTTTTCTGAAGTACTGAACCCTAAAAGTCCAATGCCCTACATTGTGTGTATCTGTGTTCTAGTTAGGCCATAGTTGTGTCGTTGCTTGTGTAGTTTGACTGAGCTTGCCGGGCTGTTTCCTGGCAAAAGTAACCACAGAAAATGTGCACCTTCAGCTTAGAAAACTGACTTTTTAGGTATCAGTCCTTTGCCACCCTCTGTGTTTTGCATCTGTAATTGCTGTTTGGCTTCAGATCTCAGATATATCATAAAGGTGAATATGTTGCTACTGTTAACTACTTCCTGCCACATGACCTTAGATAGCCTGACAAGGTTTTGGGCGTTGACTGTGTGTCCTGGGCCTTCCCACTGTGTTGACCCATTGTAAATCACTTCATCCCGTCACTGTCAGCCAGTCAAAATACAGCAATGAATGAAGCCGTTCAAATCAGCAGGGTGGTCCTCTCCACTCACACACAGGCACACGCGCACACGACCGCTGACTCACACATTTGCACAGGGCGAGCACGCTCATTGCAGAGGCAACACAGTCTGGCAAAAACAGGTGATGGTGAGCAGTGTGTGTGTGAGAGAGAGGGAGAGAGAGAGGACTGAGAAGAGAAAGGGTGAAAAAGTGGAGAAGAAAGTAGAAGTTCAGACACAGAGAAAGAGATTTTTTCGTCAGTCAGATGAGAGGAAACACTGCCTCTTACTGGTCATTTTGTGCTACTACAACAGATCAGAGAAAATAGATGGAGATAGGAGAAACAAAATATTTAAATCCAGTTGAAATTCTGCACTTTTATATCACTTCATGTTTCTGGCTCTGTCTTTTACATCGTATAGGTTTTTATCATTTTGCAGTCACTGCTGCTGCCTTTCTGCTTTACAACACTGTGTGGAGAATTTCATAAATAAAGACCTTTGAAATAAACTGCATTGAATAAAGAAAGTCCGATAGAGAAACAGCAAATCATTATTTCACAATCCCTGAGTTTGATTGTTTGTGAGTCATACCACATATAAATATAATGTCTGCCTATGATCCACAAGAACTTACAAGAACGAGTTTGAAGCAAATACATTAGCAACTTGAAAGGCTCTCTGTCTCTGTGGTTTAGCTGTTTTTGAATTCTTGTGATTCTTTTTCTTCTCATCTTTTGTTTCTCTTCTCCTCTTAACCATCTTCCCTTTTAGTCTGATTCCTGTCTTTTCCTTTTCTTTCTTTTCCTCTGCTCTGCTGGTGTGTGTGTGTGTGTGTGTGTGTGTGTGTGTGTGTGTGTGTGTCGGAGGGGATGGTTATAATATAATGAGATTTCCAGTGCCCAGGTGCTCTTTCTAGATAATTACCGAGTGTGTTTTTCTGTAGCCAGTCTCCAAACTGAAGCAATACAAAATCTGTCAGCACACACACACAAGGGGAAGAGGGAGAGGGAGCATCAAATTAAATCTATTCCCACTATCTTGTTTCTGATTGCAAGCTACTGCCACTCTTCTATCCTCTCTAGCTTTTTTCAATCAATCTGTTGTCAATCCACTATTTGTCTCTTTTCTCTCATCTCTACTTTCTCTCGCTTTTCTTTTTCCAATTTCTCTTCCCTGACCATCCTCTCTTCTTTATCTATCCCACATCTTGTGTAGGTGTATGTGCAGAAGATGAATCGACTAAACATTACTCAGTTATCTGGTGGGAAAAAAAGAGGTAGAGGCGGACAGCATTGATTCATACACACACACATTTTTGTGTTCTTGAAAACATATCCATCACTCATTGGCTAAAATTATTTATTAATAAAGGTACTGACTGTAGCTGCGGTTGCCTGTCGACTGACAGGACCAGAGCACTGCATTGCGTTAAAAGAGGACACTGACTCTTTGCCAAATGAGCTCTTTGGATAACGAGGACACAGTTGCAGTTTCACCTCTGTCTGTCCTGTTTCGTTGTGGTTTTATGATGCTGAGCTACTTTATACTGCCCACTGAACATCCACAGAGTGCATGGACTGCAGTTAATCACATAAATTGTAACTAAAGCTATTAGCTAAGCTACAGTCCTGAGATGATGAAAGTGTCTTTCTTTAATCAGGGAAAGAAAATAAATAATTACCGATCTTAGTGTAACTTACTTCTTTGTGCATATTCTAAACAAAAACAATAATGCACTCCAGCTGTTGTCAACCCAAGCCCTATCTCAAATGTGCTTTGCTTCGTATCCAGGTGATTGAATTGAAAATGTACTTTGAGATGATAAAAATTTAAAAAATTACATATATAAAATCCAGAATTTGGCGTTCACCATGGTAACACTAGTGAGGTAATTGTGTTTCAAGTTCAAGTTCAAGGCTTTCCCTTCTGAGATGCAGAAAAATATGCAATGTTTTTGCAGTTGAAAGGGTGACTGAGTTCAACAGTGTCACGTCGACAAAATTCAGACAAAGAGAGGCAATAAAAAGCTCTTGAAAGTGGTTTTCTAGCAACAGAGAAATGTGCCAATGTCAGTTTGCATACTAGTGCACACAGTGCTTCAATCTTTTGGTGGAAGATGAAAAATTGATATAGGGTTTGATGCTATAAGCGATGTTTGGTCCCTATTCCAGGCTATATAATGTCCATAAACACTGCAATATACTGTAGATAGTTCATATGCTGACTTTAATGTTGAAATGTTCTTTTTTTTAAGACTACTGGATTAACAAACTACAAAACGTTGTCACTGGACAAAATCTTGGGTTTGGAGAATAGGTTGTTGTAGGTGTTTAGAGTGTCATTGAATTGATGAGAGAATGAGTAAAGTCAACAGCACTACCTGGGGAGGTTATTCCAGCACTCTCTCCACCCTTGTCTTTAATAACACCATATCTCGGCAATAGAGAGCACTTGGCATCTCTCAGAGCCTACAAACTAGCATCCTTTTCATAGAGCTGCTGAATCTCTTGTCTGGTTGTGTTTGAATCACTGAGGGATGGTGGTAGAGACATAAAATCTGTTTCAGTCTGGGACTCAGAATCTGAACACTGAATCAACAATGCTCTCCAATCCATCAGATTGGCCATACTGGGCAGCTGCTCAAAGAGCTTTCACACTCAGCTAATTTTTGGATACAAAGGGGTTAAAAACACTTCTGTGATGGCGTATCTCCTGAATTTCATCCTGCATATTTTAACACATGCAGCAGCATATATTTCACATCAGCGTCTGCCGCTGCCGTGCTGCTGCGTCGTCTGTCAAACGGGCACGCTGCTTGCATCGAGATCAGAATTTCGTTATTCATTACATTCAATAAATGTACAGGGATCTGTCGTGTTGGCATTGGTGCAAGGACAATCTGTTTACATGAGACAGTGACAGCATGACCTCGTGGACATTATACTGTCACTCTATACATGTGCATTTAAATGAAGCACTTTTCTCCTGTAAATCATTACAGTTCTTCCGCTAGAAATTTGTTCTTGTTTGTCTCTTTGTGTGCGTTCATTCAAAGCCCCCTTTTCATCATAGACTGTCGTATTATTTAAAAGAAAAGAGTGGCAAAGTGGAGCTTGAAGGTCAAGAATTACATTTCACACTCTACAAGGCCATATTACAATATCAAAAAAGCAAATCACAATTTTAGGAAACTCGTATCTTTTTGGAATATTTATTGCTATTTGTTATTTATCTCTTTATAATAGCTTTTCTTGCTACATTTTCATTTCCATCCAATGCCAAATCCCTTGGATCTTTATGTATTTTAAAAGTCACCGCTGTCACCAATCATAACATTAATTATTTATACAGCTTCATAAGATTTCTGTGCAAAATGTCATACAAATTGCGCATGTAGAAATAAAGAAATAAACACTATTTGCTACAACTTTACAACTTTGTAAAGCAATCTTTGTTGTAATAACTGAAAGTTTTTCTCATCTCCAAGACTTTCTGCAAGTAAGTGTCTAACTCAAATGTTATATTTCCTTTGGTCTGAAGGGGTGAAGTTTTAAAATATGCTGCAGTAACAGTAGACACAGACAGAGGGAGCTACATCACTGGAACTCACCACTGACACACTCACCACTAATATACAGGAGAAAGTGAGAGATAAGAGGGAAGAATGACAGGGTGAGAGGTAGAGGGGCTGATGGCTGGAGTAGGAGAACAGAAACAGAGACGAAAACTCATGGAGAGAGAAAGTTTTGAAAGGAGAGAGAGGAGATAAATGAAGAGGGGTGATATTTTAAGCACTAGTGTGAATTATCCCCCATATCTCTCTTCCTTTCTCTCAATTACTTTCTTTTTGTTTTGGGTGCATTCAATAAATTAATTTCACAAGGAACAGCTATTTTTCTTCCACTCGTTATTTATCTCACTTTGCTCAGTTCCTCTCTCCCTCCATCTGACCACAACCACACCCTCCCACCATGCATGGTTGAGTCCAGGCCATTTGCTTCCACTCCAGCAGGGCTGCACCATTAGTGACCAGCAGGGGAATTGCTGTTCTCTGCATGCAGCTGGGTTCAGGTGTGCTGATGCTCTCTCTGTCACTGAGTGTGTGTGTGTGTGTGTGTGTGTGTGTGTGTGTGTGTGTGTGTGTGTGTGTGTGTGTGTGTGTGTGTGTGCGCCTGCTATCAGCATGAGTATAATCATACAGCTCACACAGCTCTTGTTTGTTTTGCTTGTACCAAGTATAATCATTTTGGAAATTTTAGTGGATAATTACTGCATGTTACAACTTGGATCTTATTTTTGTAGTTATGGCCGTCATTCTCACCAGTAACAATCACAAAATGTAATGCTGTAATCTGGGAACACAGTGGCATTCCTAAAAATGGGTCAAACAGGGCAATAATCAAATTTTCACAGTTTGCAGGTGGAGTTGTAGGCTCAAATTTCTTGTGCAATGAAAAATGATTACCTGGTTTGCCCCATTGGACTTAGTAGAAGTGATACCACTGTGTTTCCAGATTTCAGCAATAAATTCAGTGAGTGAAGTGTTAAATCTGAAATGATTAGTTGAGTGACAGAAAATTAATTAGCATCTTTGGTAATTGATTGTCCTTGAGCAAAATGGCAAAAAATCACTGGTTCCAGCTTCTTAAATATGAATATTTTCTTGATATTTGTAGTCTTATGTGATATTTAACTGTATAGCATCACATTTTGGACCTTTGGTGTGACAGAACTAGACACTTTCAAATGTCACCTTGGGCTCGTCATTCATAATCATTAGTTTCAGCACTTCACAGATGAAAATGATGGCCAAAGCTACAAAGACCCAGGTTGTAATAAAGCAGAAATGATCCATTTCTATGCAGGTTGCTATGTAGTTTACTGTAACAGTAGAAAAACAAACCTTCTCTCCATGTCACACACACACACACACACACACACACACACACACACATACACACTGCTGTTGTACTATCACACTCAGCCAGCAAAGCGTGACTCAACAAAAATCTGTTCCTCTCTGTTGTCTTTTCTTTCTCTATCAGTGTCTCTTTCTCTGTCTCTGTCAACAACCCCCTTCTCATTTTCTTTCAATCTCTCCCCTTCCTTCTCTCTTCACTCCCCCCCCCACACTTTCCCCATCACTGGATACAGACAAACACACACACACAGACCCTTCCAGCTTTCCCTTCAGCCTTGCCCACCCTCTGTGGGCGCTGTGCCCAGAAAGAGACAGCATGAGCAGGGCGAGGAGCCCCAGGCCGAGCCCCGCAGCCGCAGCAACACCCTGAAAGCCTAGAAAGAAATAGTAAAGGAGGGAAAGGAGAGGAGGAGAAGGAGGAAAACAGGGGGAAGGAGAAGGGTTACAAGAGGGAAGATGGGGGTGAAGTCAGGAATCGAGTGCAGAGAGGATGAAGAGATAAGAAGATGCAAGAGCAGGGGAGACATGCAACAGAGGAGAGGATAAGAGAAAGGGGGGGGGACAAAAGGAGATTAGAAAAATAAGATAGATCGATAGATAGAAAAAGAAAGATGCAGAGCAAAAGGAGAAAGTGTGAGGCAGCGAGAGAAAAAGAGAGAGCTGGGCAGACAGCCAGCTCTCCCAGGAGAGAGAGAGAGGTCAGAGCAGTGGACACATCTCTAGAGAGAGAGAGAGAGAGAGAGAGAGAGAGAGAGAGAGAGAGAGTGTGTGTGTGTTTGTGTGAAAGACAGCGGCGAGAGAGATAAAGGGAGGAGGAGAAAAGAATACAGAGGAGGAGGAGGAGGAGGAGGAGGAGAGCAGTGGAGCGCAGAGACAGAGAGGAGGACTTGTATAAGATACATACTGAATGCCTGAAATGCGACCTTGGAAATCTATATCTGTGCATTTGTGTCTTTGTCTGTACGTGCTGGCTTTTTTTCTTTTCTTTTGTTGTGCGTGTTATACATTCAAAGGATCAGCCTGGCACCTTCTCTTAGTCAACAAATCCCAAACCAACAGCGTGATAGTCCGCCTCGCGAGCCCATTGGTTCCTGAAGAAATACCTCTTTAAAAATGTGTCACAAATACTTTGTTTCATTAAAAATAAACAACCCAGTAATTTCCTCAAACAGCTGTAGTTTTTAGCAATCATTACTCAAAGAGGGAGGAAACATGGTAGACAATATTCTGCTGCAGATTACTGTAAGTAGTGGTGAAATTACATCTACTTAAGTAGAAATGCAGCTAGTTCTACCAACATTTTGTGAATATGAATCTTATTACTTCTTAAGTTAAATAAACTATTTAAAAACTCTCTTGAATTAGCTGAAAAACACATTGTCACAAAGCTGAAAACAGGACTGTTCTCTGTATCTCAAGAAACGCTGACTTTTTAGAGATGTGTGTTTCTCGCAGGACAGCAACGCTACAAACATATGATGATCTTATAAAATAAAATGCTTTGCTGTAGATTAAACTACCTAACAGTATATGAGGTAGTTAAAATTAGTTCATCCTGTAACATCGAAAGCAATAAAATGCACATTAATGCAGCAGTAACATTAATATATAACAGTAAAACACTGACAGGGACCATTCTACTGCAGAATTAATATTTTTACCTTTGATACTTTAAGTACATTTAGCAGATAAAACTTTTACTGAAGACTTTTCACAGTGATATTTTGTTTCACTTCATTCATCCAGATTCACATTTTCTTCTTGTTGGCTATTGTGGTCAGAGAAGTGATGTACTTGTGGTAGTGGTTGTTAGGAGGGGTTAAGGTCTTTCACATCGATCACAGAAATATGTTGATTTAACAGTTGCTATTTTTGTAAGTCAGCTTACAACAACCTGGACAGCTGCACTGATCTCACATTTTTCTGTGGTTATTTTGTATAAATGTAACTAAGTAGCTGGTTGGTCTATTGTTTCTCTAACTGGTGGAAACAGCCATAAATGGGCACAACAACAGACCAATCACAGAGCAAATCAGAGACGAGGGCGGCAAATCAGAGGTCTGGAACCACACTCATGTTTATTGTAATGAAGAAATATGTCACCCAGGGCAACAGTGTGGCTCACTGATGTGTTTTTAATAGATTTTGGACAATAATGGAGCTCAGATGAATAAGCTGTATCAGGCTTTGGCTACACAGGCAGTACTTGTTTGTAGGATCAATTCATTCTTGGTTTTGGTCTTTTTGTTCAATTTCTTGACAATAATAAAAAATATAGATTATCACCAGCCCAATCCTTTTAAAAAGCACTCACAGTTATCGAATTCAAGTCCAGTTTTAACCAGAAAGTTACTGTTTTACTGTTTGTATTCTTGATAACACTGAGGGCATTGTGGGTTGCACGAGGACATCTGTGTGTGCGTGTTCATGCACAATCTGTGCGTGCAAGGGCAGTGCAGGTCATGGAGCGCTATGTGTGTGTCAATAACAGTATCTGGAGGCCACAGGATTATGTGACCTTGCATGCCACATGTGTTGTCTTCTACTCACTCACTCACTCACACACACACACACACACACACACACACACACACACACACACACACACACACACACACACACACACACACACACACACACACTTAAACACAAAGCCCCATGAAATCCTCTGACTCCTAAGGGTCTTTATGAGGCTCTTGCATTGGTCATGGAGAGCTAGGAGACGAGGAGGAGGAAGAGGTGGAAGAGGAGAAATAAGGAGGAAGACAAGGAGATTTGAGCAAAAAAAGACTAGAAGCGAGGAGAGTCAGAAAAAGAAGAGAAAGGAAGGGAGACAGAATATGAGGTGAAAAGCAAGGAAAAGGCAAATTTGGAAAGAACAACCTCATTTTATACACAATACATTTATATGCTGCTAACTTCCTTTGCCAAATATGATTTGGAGGAACTGGAATTGGTGGAAATTTATGGCGCTGCTGCCTGAATCACATTCAGGTTTTTCTTCCCCCATCCTGGATCTGTGACATCCTTATTATACACAAAAGCCATAGGCAGGAGGTCATGGTGGATGATTTGGCATTCAAAGAACAGGACTTGGACCAGAGACGTTCAACTCCTGCCACCCACATTTACATAGGTGGGTTTAGGCTAACAAAATAATTGGTTAGTGTTGGTTAAATATGAAAAAAGTCAAGGTGTCCCATTATGTGCTTCAGTGGGAGAGGGATTCCTCCTTGGTTGCTCTTCCTTATGTGAATTGAGAGTCTAAGGATAGAGGGTGTCATATGCTACAAACTGTAAAGCCCCTGGAGGCAAATTTGTGATATAGACCAGACTGAGAATACTTAAAAGGGCAGAAGTTTGAGTTTCTGGATCAACTCTCCTCACACCCCGCAGCAAAAGTATATAGATAATGAAGAGGGCAGTTGTTACATCTTACACGTTGAGTCCTTTTCTAATTAAATATGTGCCTGAACTTTTCATGCTGTATTTGTTGGTGCTGTTAGCAGAACATGAAGTCTGTCTCAATCCACGCATCCATCCAGTTCCAAGGGAGAGTGATTTGGTGAATGAGTTCCACCATCGCCCAACATGACCCTGAGATTAAGAGTCTCACGCTGTACTGACTGAGCTTGCCGCTGTATAACACCACAAAATGAGTCAGGTTTCAGGGCTACTATATAAATCAAGTTGACTTTGACTTGATTTCAAGTCAGTGTAGACTTTTTTTTTTTCACTTCCTTTACCAAGTGAGTGGCCAAAACATATCAATAAAAGAGATAAAGCATATATCTCCAGATACGTTTAATATAAAACTATCTTTACTGTTACTAAAATCAGATCTGATTAGCTTTATGTTTCCTACAGGCAATATGCCCAGGATTATGATTTATACAGAAATATGGAAATATTAAATACACGAATAAAGAGAACAATATAGATGGAGCAGGAGGAGGAGGTGAATTTAAGGTGAAGGTTTGGTAAATGGGCCCTGAGGGCTATGAACATTATTTCAGTTGCTGTGTGTGTTCATACGTGTGTTCATACGTGTCTTTGTGTGTGTGTGTGTGGGGGGGGGGGGGGTACAGGGACAGGTGGGCATCTTCCTGTTATCATGCCTACATCTCTGTTTCCCTTAGTCATTCACCCTCCCTCTCAATCAATGTTTAGTGTCTTTAGATCGTACACAAGAGTTTGTGTGTGTGTTTGTGGGGGGGGTGTGTGTGCGTGTGTGTGTCCCGGTAGTTTGCATTTTTGTTAGTACAGTCTATACCCTTGTACTGTATGTGTGCGTTTGGTTTTGTTTGAGTGTGTGTGATGTTTTCAAGTCTTTATATTTGTCAGCGTTTGTGTGTCTGTCTTTGAGCTTGTGTATGTGTGGGCTCACATCGCCATCCCTTTGCTCTTTTGTGTGTGTTTGTGTGTGTGTGTGTGTGTGTGTGTGTGTGTGTGTGTGTGTGTGCCACGAGCCCCAGTGAGATCCAGCGAGCATGACGGAGAATGACAGGTTGATTTATGGCGAGGCTATAAGTAGAATGACTACTGCTAGAGAGAGAGAGAGAGAGAGAGAGAGAGAGAGAGAGAGAGAGAGGGGTATGTGTGTGTGAGGGAGAAAAACACGGCAGAGAGGGATGGAAAAAAGGGGTAGGAAGGGAAAGATGGTGGAGAGAAAGCTGGAGCGATGGGGATGCTGGGAGAAAAGGGGATGCAGAGAAAAAGAGAGCTGAATGACAGAGCTAAAGAGGCAATGTGGGACAAGAGAGGAGAGCAGGGATGGGGGGAAAGCAGGACAGAAAGAGAGAAGAAGGGAAAAGAAGTGAAGGTGTCAGAAAATGGACTGATTGGGATTGTGGGAGGGGGATTAAGTTGCCTCTTTGCATATGAAAAATGACAGAAATAAATAGAGAAAATATGACCAAGCTGCTGCTGGCACAGAAAAAGATGGATAGAGGAAAACGAGATACAGACGGAAAGAAAGTTTAGTCCTTGTTTGCGAAGGAGCCCCTGTGAGTTGGTTTTAATGACAAACAGCAACGGCTTACGTAGTGCAGCATTCTGTGAGTCTCAATAGGAAAATAACATTATCTCCACAATTACATTTACATTTTTAGACATTTAGCTGATGTTGTTATGCAGAATACAGACGTACACAGAGTGCAAATGAGCTTCAATTCCCAGATCGGTAACAACGCAGCGCGAACAGCATCCAGGAGAACGTTCAAGAGTGTTGGCGATTACTGTGAGTGTCACGAAGGAGAGGAGGTGCAGTGAGATGGTAGATGCTGTTATCCAACCTGACTTCATGACCTTACTCCTAACCGGGGACCAACAGTTTTTGTATGAAAAGATAAATGTGTGCTTTTATGGTTTCGTCCTTGATTACCAAACCATACCTGCCATTTTTTATGTTATTTTGGCTCATTTCATGCTTTCATTAGATAGCAGATGACATGCAGCGTCCCCAGCACTTCAGCGACTCAGCCATAAAATCCAACATATATACATTTTCGTTGAATTAGGTCCTCAGAGTAGACAATGGTGTGGCATTTTAGCCACTCAAGGGAGAAATTCTTCTCCTCTCAGTCTTAGAGATACAGGATTTTGCATTAAAGGGGCATTCCACTTATTTTCAACATCAAGATTAGTTCACTTGAGTACAAATTAGCCTGTGAAAAATCTTCTGTAATGTTTTCTGTGGCTCTGCAGGGAGCTTTTTGAAGTCTGAAAAAGTCATCTCTGAGGTTGTCATCAGAGTTATCTCAGAGAGTATACATTTATAAATTAACAGACAACCTGTAAATTGCAAATTTGGCGTGTTGAGTTTTCCAGACAGGGAAGGTTGGACTGCATGATGGGAAATGTAGAATGCAGTCTTTTTGGAGCTTGACCCAAACTATGAGTCAGGATATTTCTTTCTCTAGTGATCAGATTTATTTTATTATTAATTTTTTAATGTCTCTCAAATGTCAAGCGAAATAAATAAATAATAATAAATAAACAGAGGAATTGACAGTACAGTGAGAAATGGTTGATGGTTCTGCTCAAGAGCACTTCAGCAGTACCCAATGACCTCTGGAAAACCAACTTGTGACTCTACTGTGAGGGCAGCAAATGACAATGAACATTGTCTTGATTAGGACATAATGGTCTGACCAGACAAACCAATGATGAAGCAATTGGATGCCTTAGATTTGATTTGTCTATTTACCACAGTGCCTTATTTTGAAATGGCAGAGATAAGAGAATGGATTTTTCCAAGAGACTTGTATTCAATCACAGTGGAGCTTTTAATTTGAAACAGCAGACTTTCAGAGTATTCTTTAATGGGCTAATTCAATCTGAACTGTGCGCCTGAAAAGTAAGTGTTGTCATGAGGTTTGTCCGGTTTAAAAGGGAAACAAGAATAGTCTGAAAAACTCTTTCTCGTGTGCACACACACACACACACACACACACACACACACACACACACACACACACAAACACAAACACCTGCCAGAACATTTGCTCCCATGACAACCTGGCAACCAAAAGGGCTTTGAAGAACAGGTCAGTAGTTTTGCCTGTTTTTGTGTGTGTGTGTGTGTGTGTGTGTGTGTGTGTGTGTGTGTGTGTGTGTGTGTGTGTGTGCGTGTCTTTTCTAAACATCAGCGCGACCAGCATTTTTCTATTTTCTTTCACCTCTTCTTTGTGTCGCTTTGCTCCATTTCTTTTCTTTTCTGTTTTGCATAGGAAACTGTTCTCATCCCCCCGCCCTCAGGTGAAAGAAAAAAAGTAAGAGAATGTCGAAGAAATCAAGAAAAAGCAATAACGAGTGTTTTCAAGGGAGAGAGAGAGAGAGAGATAGCGAGGGAAGGAGTGTGAGAAATATGAGCGAGAGAGGTCGATAGAGATAGAGAGAAAAAGAGAGAGAGTCTTTGATCTCTCTCCTGGTGGGAGCTGGTCTTGGCGTGTAGCCAGAGAACCCCACGGCACACACACACACACACACACACACACACACACACACCAAACAGACGCACACATATATTTAGGTCTAGCTGGCCGGCTCCAGGGCTTTGTTGATTATTTCTGCTGGGAGGATCAAAGACGTGGAACCCCCCCCCTCCATCCATCCATCCATCCATCCATCCATCACCTATCTGTCCAGTCCATCCATTCAACAGCCAGTCCATCCATAGATAGATAGATAGATAGATAGATAGATAGATAGATAGACAGACAGACAGACAGACAGACAGACAGACAGACAGACAGACAGACAGACAGGCAGACAGATAGATCCACACTCATTTTGGTGAACTGTAGGCTGTGCTTGTCAGGATGGCTGAGCAGTCTAAGGCCCCAGCCTCAAGAGATCACTCCTTCCTCTTAAAGGGACTTCTGTTCTCCCAATGGAGGCGTGGGTTCAAATCCCACTCCTGACACAGCTTTAGTTCCTGCAGGTTTTTGTATCATCAGAGCAGGGCTTAATTAACCACTGGTATACAGCAAACTTAAGTACCTAACGCAATATCTTTGTGTCAGATTTGGAGGAAACATGAATCAACTAACTTACCGACCGTACCTCAATTTTCATCTCTATCTGAAAAGAAATCTCAGCGTTAAGGCCACATTCACTAAAGTGCATTTTAACATTGATCGTACCTATTAAAACTTACCTACTGAATCTTTTTTATCAAAAGGCAGACAGCTTTTCACAGGATTTCTGTCCCCTCTGTCTTCCTTTGTGTTTTTAAAAGAGATTTTTTGTGATATATAGATGCACATTACCAGCGATAAAACTACTACAGCACATGTATACATTATTATAGCAGGAAAACTTTATAAGGAGACAACCTTCTCTTTATACAAAGCAAACAGTTAATGGTATCAGAACATATAAACACCTTGTCTAACGAGTTATAACAAGAACAGTGTTGATAATGTACTGCAACCCAATGGATGAGTGGGAGCAATTTATTGAGTTTCCTTTTAGGACTAAAGCCACTAAAGTTGCTCTCATTAAACAACATACATGGGATTGTTATTTATATATTAAACCACTATGTTGGATTTTGTCTGTGCTGAGAGAATTCCCTTAAGTGACATTGAGAATTTTGCATTATTCCTTATTAGACAGTTT
>NW_026136724.1:12528024-12543024 GCF_905237075.1 Dicentrarchus labrax | reverse complement strand
TATGAGAGCATCCTAGATGTCTTTTTCCATGCTAACTCGTGTTTATATTCAAATGGTCTATTTTAAAAGACCAGTGTGTGGGCCTCAGCAGCATCTAACAGCGAAGTTGCCGATTGCAAACATTTGAAAACGGCTCAGCCTTTTTATTTCCCGTTACATTCCTGAGTATACAAATGTAATTTATTCAAAGACATTCCAAGTTAATTGAGTTTATATTCAAATTATACTGCTAAAGGATAAACTACTTGGCTTAAAGAACATGTAATCACTAATTTCAGGCTCTTTCTCTGATCTGTCTGCAAAAATGTGTACTCTTAGGCAATGCTTTCACCACTCAAATGCCATTAACTGATGATCTTATATAGTAAGACATGATCCAGTATAAGCATGACCTAGGGGTTGCAATCAATCTTTAAGGTTACTGGAGCCTGTGAAGGTTTTTTTTAGCCTTTATCTGTTTTTTTCTCTCTCTTTGTACTTCCTCATATCTGTATTTTCCTCTTCTCTTTCTCTCTTGCTCTTTTCTGTTCACGTATTGGCATGACTGTTGAGCAGTATTGCCAAAGCTTCTAAACACAGCAGGAAATCTCTGTTTTTTCCTCTGCCTCGCTCTCAGGGGGATCGGTGAGATATTCTCATATTTGTCCTTTTTTATCTGCGTATGTAACCGCTTGTGTGTTATATGGGGGCTTTCTTTTCATGTGTGTGTTCTCTGTGCAGCACTGGCAAAACAAAAGCCCCCACCATGTCTCCAATCACTGTCTCTCTCATCCTGACAACAATCCTTTTAGGAGAAAAAAGGAAGAGGGTGCAGGGATGGAGAGAAAGAAGGCAGGAGAAAGAGGAGGAGGTGGAGCTGAAATGAGCATCTGAGGAAATGAAGAAGGTGGAACGTGTAAGCAGCGGGAGAAAAGGATGTAGGGAGAGTAATGAGAGATGGGGGACAGAGGGGTGAGGGGGAGGTGAGAGGTGTCAAGTGTCACATTTACACATGTATGGGAGGAGAGGAGAGGTGAGGAGGTGTGTGAGGGAGGGGAGGTCACAGAGGTAGCCTACCACTGTATGTGGTGACAGGATGGTGTTACCGCAAAAATCAATAGGCCTGTCTGCACTATGGCCGTGTGTGTGTGTGTGTGTGTGTGTGTGTGTGTGTGTGTGTGTGTGTGTGTGTGGCCAGAGAGTCTGAGCTTTAATTGAAGTCCTGTGTCAGCGCCATAGTAACACTACAGGATGTTCAGTGGAGGTATTAACATTGACTTTCACCTCTTTAACACAGACCTCCCTCTTCTCATATCTTCTTTTTCTCTTTGTTTTTATAATTTTTTCAGGTGAGGATATGAACAGTGCCTGAACTGGACCAAAAACCAGTATCGTCATTTAGCACAACCCTAACCCTAATTATTTTGCAGTTTTTTTATTGCTTATTTGTTAAGCTAGCAGTTACACATTGCTGTATGCAGGGTTTTAGAAATACTAAGGTCTGAAAACTGAACTTACTAGGTGGATTTTGGGGCATCAGAGCATCAAAGTAGTTACTTTTAGACAATTATTTCATGACTTCTGTTGCACAACCCTTGAAAAAAATGGTGGCAGTACTCAATAAGAAGTAAGGATACTCATGTATACAAAAATTTGAAGTGCAGATACTCAGTACTGGTGAGCACTGGCCCATTTCATCCATATATATGAAGGAAGTAAAGAAAACATATATTTAATAATGGTTTTTTAGTGTAAGGAGAACTGACATGTATTATCTGTTTAACAGAAAACTAGAACTAGATCCCTTAAAATCGAAATAAAGGTTAAGTTACTGAATCCCTACAAAGGGTTGTTGTGCTCCTGGATAAAGTTTCTGGTCTGGAAACAGGACATAGTTTACTTTATTGCCTTAGTGTTCATGCCTTCTGTTCTGTTCTACCTGCCTTTACCTGTTCAGATTGACCCATTGCCAGCCTTCTGACTCTTGCGTGCCGTACGCCTCTGAATCTGACGTTTGTAAACTTGCCCTTTGACAAAGTAAAGTCAGTTTTCCTACACCTGCACTGTCTCTCCCGACTCTGCTTTTGGATCTGTATTCAGTTGTTACGACTCGCTTGTTACAGCCGAGCTCCTCTCCCCTCGCCTTTTTCCTCGCTTGTCGATCTTGCATTTTCAGCAGTTATGGGATGAAATATTGATAGATTTCCTTCAGGGAGACACTTCCCTATTGATGTAACCGTACACCAAGGACAGAAAACATGAAACATAAAATACACACAAGGACACAGAGACTGAAGAAAGAGGTAAAGGACTTCTGCTGCCTGTAGATGAAGTCTAGAGAAGATTGCGTTCACGTGTGAATGCGTGTGCGTGTGTGAGGATGATCAAACTGGTGTATTTGTCTGGAAAATCTCTGGAGAGACCGCTTTTCTGACAAAGAGAGAAACAGAAAAAAGGAGGGCAGAGGGACAGAGTTTTGATTTAACATTCAATGATAACATACGCTGTTCATATAACATTTATACCGTTGAGAAGAATACTGAAACATAAATTGGAATAAGGAAGAAAGTGAAGAATAGAAACAGCCTTTCGCCTCAAAGTGTCTCTTTCTGTTCCAACTTCCATCTTTCCTCTTTCTTCCAAATCGCTGAAATTTTTCCCTCTCCTTCATTCCTCTTCGGCTTCTTCCCTCCCTCATCACCCTCCCTGCCATCCATCTCTCAGCCTCTGTTTCACTCCGACTCCCCCTCTTTTCTTCCTGCTTGTCTCTCTCACACACACACACACACACACACACACACACACACACACACACACACACACACAAACTAAGGCATGCTGACACTTAAACTAAGTGCACTCACACACACCCTATTCCCTTACTCCCTCCTCTTACCACCCACACAGAAATGAGGACACATACAGGCCACAAAACACACACACACACACACACACACACACACACACACACACACACACACACACACACACACACAGGATCCCCCCACACACAGAGTACTTTCAGCACTTTCTTCTTTACCATACTCAGCAAGATCAGATGTCAACTCAACTGACACAACACACACAGAGGCTGTATTTTTCTTTTCACCACGCTCTGTTTCCTCCTCCCGCTTATAGAATATATGCATTTTTAAAAACCCTCCTTCACACACAGATACACTCTGCATGTGAGAAATGCTGCGTGGTGGGTTAACCTCTACACACAAGAAGAATAAGATGAAGAGATACAGATATCTAGGGGGGGCTGAGAGAGGGGAGGGGGGGTGAAAAAGAGGGTTGGAAAGGTATGAAAGGAAAAAGTTTGAAAGAGATGAGTAAGGAGAACATAAACAGACAATTTAGTGCTCAAAGATACAGACATGATAGCCAAACATTTAGCTACACGTGGAAGCAAAGAGCATCTATTAGAGCATGCGTACACACACACACATACACACACACACAGAGTGAAACATGAATAAATGATTTTCATGCACTGACAAAACCACCACGAGTCAAGACGCTCTTACACACATGCACTCAATGTGTGTTCACATGCTGGCAGCAAACACAACATACACACACACGGAGGTACAATTAAATAGCATGCACATTTTCATGCAGGATGCATGCAATGACATGGACCTGCATCCAGAATCACCCGCTTCTCCTGTTGTTCCTGACATGAGAGATGTTTCCACGTTCCATGCACATACACGCTTGTCACATATAATACCTGGAATTGCGCCACATAAACAGCCATGCAGTCAGCCTTTATATTTCTGCACACAGGCTAATGCTAATGCTGCTCACATGCTTTACCTTTCATACACAGTATAAAAGCCACAATCAGATATGAAATATGATATTGTCTTGTCCCTGCCAGCACCATCTTGCTCCAAGGTTCTGACCCATTGATATAAAAGTAAATGAGACTTTTGTGCTGCTTTTAGACGTTTTAAATAATAAATAAATGCCAAAATTAAGCAACAGGGAAAAGCACTGAGAAGTTGTTTTACAACATTTTACTGTTAGAAAATAACGAATTTGATATATCACATTAAGTAATCCTTATTTTAAGCTAACATATAGTTACGTGACTGTCCTGATACCAAATTATGCTAGTTTATGTCAGGTAAAGATGATGGATCATAGATAGCCACAATAACCCAAGCAGTAATAAACCAAGTTATAATATGAATATTGTCCTGAGAATATGTCCTCCTACTTAGCATTGCTGTGCTTCACATTTATTAGGCTTATTGCTGCGCTGAAGCAGTAGCAGCTTAAGTGCCCTGCTGAAGGGCACGGTGACAGTAGCTGGTGAAGGAATATAGAGTGGTTTTCATTCATTCGTTCGGCAGCCTTCCAGTAAAAAACGCACAACTTTCACCTTTAGGCTACCACTGCCCCTGATATATATATTTAAGTGCAGGCGGCCTTCAACCACACACACACACACACACACACACACACATACACTTAAACACACAGGACAGCACGGCCACACACCATGTGTATGAACCAGATTTGGCTCCGTCCTCATGTCTGCCATACGGTTGATTCCTCCCCGCTGTGCACACCCTGCAGGCCAAACACACAGCACTCTGAGCACTGTGTGTGTGTCTGTGTGAAAGTAAGAGGGAAGAAGAGAGAGAGAGAGAGCGTATGTGTGTAAAAGAAGGAGAAGCAAATATGCAGCCAACAGACCAGTAGCGAAGGAGAAGACAGAAACATATTTTACCAGAGAGCCATGTTTCAGAGGAAAAATTACCTTGTTCGCACTCTAGAACTGTGAATATAATTGTTTCGTTTCTGGACATGGATACGTTATAAACTGGATGTGTTATATACTTTAGGTTGCAGCTAATTCATTTTCTGTCTTGGCATGTGATTTGATGGGACACGTTTGTTTGTTTGTTGTTGTTGATTTGGAGCTTGGAAAATGTTTAGGAAAATGAATACTGGAGCAGAACATAAGCCGTCAAAGACACTTTAAGGCTGAAATTTCTTTTTTAAAAGCATGAAAGATTCCATGTAGCTTTGACGGATGACTGGGTAACAGATTGTAATGACACTAGAGACATCATTTATGTTCACACAAATTTTTAGAAATTTGAAAACACATCTTTTCCTCTGCATTTTGAACGTCCAGCCGCACTGACGTTTTTTCAAACCTCTTAAAAAAGTCTTGTGTTGTGTACCAGAAAGAGGAGGAAACAAGCTGTCTCAGTGGCCGCTCGTTTTGATGCCAGTATAGCCAATCACACAACGCAGGTGTGTTTATGCTGTCTGGTGACTTTACCAGCATAAAATAGTGATTTTATCAGTGGACTGCAGCACAGGCGTGCAGGACTTTCTGTTGTCCTAAATGTGTCAACAAGAACAGGTACATTGTGAGTTCAACTATACTGAAGCACAAAACAGACAAAGAATTGGATGTTGTGTGATGACAGTTTTGCTGGTTGAGTGATGGATGAACTCAAATCATTCTTGCATAGCTGTGTCTGCGTGAAGATTTTGTCATCTGCAACAATTCGTGCAAGCTGCGCGCAGGCATCCATGTGCAGTGCAAAGTTTATGACTGACTGGACGATACGGGTGGACCATAAATGCTCAATGCACATGTGTGAACAGAGCCCAGTGCACTGTCCACCCCACTGTCCACATCTGGGTCTGTTCTGGAGTATATCAGGATCTTGAGCAAGCTCAGTGTGGGCGTAGTCTGAGACTCAAAAGAGTAATCGGGCTATGTAGGGCTTTTGTAGTTTTCAGACTGAAGAGGAGAAAGGACAGATTTAGCTATTTTCATATTGTTCTATTCTATTTCAGTATGAATAGAGAAATTGACTCCAAAATGATGTTGAAGAAGTCTATTTCAGAGGTAAACAGAATGTTTTAGATATACCTGCTTCAGTGTGGGCATTGTCTGTGTGAATACTTTGGTTAAGAGACAGTTCTAAACAGCCTTACATTATGTATTTCATTCACACGTGTTGAATGATAACCAGGAACACCAAAAGAATAACACACAGGACCCACACACATACATTTTCTTCCATATGCAGATTCCTGTGTAGGCAAAAGACAAGAGAGGAAGATAGAGAAATCATGATATACAAATGTAGGAGAGAGGGAGAAGAAAGGAGGAAAGGAAGAAAGAAAGAGAGTGAGGGTGGATAGACAGCAGTCTCTGTGAACCTGCATAGACAAGCTCAGTCATGCTGCTTCGGTGAGAGAGAGGGAGAAAAAGCAAGGATGTTTTGACAGCTCGGAGCCATCACAGCAGCAGAAGGCTGTGTGTGTGTGTGTGTGTGTGTGTGTGTGTGTGTGTGTGTGTGTGTGTGTGTGTGTGCATGTCTCTGTGGGTGCAGGTGTTTGTGTGTCTGTGCACGTACTGTATTTGTGTGTGTGTGTGTGTGTGTGTGTGTGTGTGTGTGTGTGTGTGTGTGTGTGTGTGTGTGTGTGCGTGTCTCTGTGGGTGCAGGTGTTTGTGTGTCTGTGCACGTACTGTATTTGTGTGAGTGTGTGTGTGTCTGCATGCACACAAAAGACTAAAGGCAGAGACAGACAGTGGCGTTTCTTCTGATTCAGAGACAAAGGGGGAGAAAGGAAGTAGCACAGAGCCTGGATGAAGGACAAGAAAAAAAATATGTGACACTGTATCTGTGTGTGGTGTATATAAATGTGGGCATACATATTGATATGTGTCAAGGCACCTGCCACCACGTCCCATCATGCATCATTCTAGTCACGACAAGGAAAACCTCCTTATTAGAGAGCTGTTGATGAACTAACTAATAGTATTTTCCACATTATTTCCCTTCCCTGTCATCAGTGTAAAGACAGAACAAGCATATATACTCTTTAACAGCCTCGCCCTACTTCACCTTCACACAGCTCTACACAGTCACACTGGGAGCTGCCCTGAACAAACACAATCTTCTGCAGCTGCCACTGAGCAGCTCAGGAGCAGTTGGAGGTGAGGTGTCTTGCTCAAGGGCACCTTGACTTGACTGTAGGTTTTTTTTTGTCTCTCCTTTTAAGTGAAGGAGGGGAGACTCATTCACCTCACCTGAACTTTCCTAGCCAGTCTGGGGGTTTGCACCATTGACCCTCCAGCCACAAAAACCTGCTACTGTTGTGCTGGTGCCTTTAGGCTACTCTTGGTTCAGTTGTCTATAATTGACAGCTAATGTTTGCCTGTCTCATGCTGAAAATGCTTTGTGACCCTAAAGCTTTGTAGCGTTTGAACATCGTGCAACACAAAAACTGAAATTAAACCTGAAATAATTGTTTTTTTGACCACAAATATTATCCCTATATAAGTTGATATGGCTAATATGTTAGCAAACAGTTGCCAATTTACACATCCAGCAGACACAGTCCAGCATTAGCATTCATTTGGAGTCCAATTTCCATCTCCTTTTAGCTCTGTTTTTGGCCTCCACCAATTCTTGAGGGAAATATCTGGCTCTTTAGCTGCTAAATACGCCACCATGTTCACCATTTAGTCGCTAACTTTATCTGTCTGCTGTTTGGTGCTGAGCAGGTAGCATACAATGGGTTATTTAGAGATATGTTACTGAAGAAAGCTGCCTTTTGTGGCTGAAAAGAACACTGTGAGAGTGGTGAGACAGAGCAAAACACAATAAGCTAGTGTGGACACAAGCTAGTGCCTCATTTAAAGCTCAATAGAACTAAAGGGAAGCCCTTTGTCGTACGTAATCCATTGTTAATATAACAAGTATTGATTACAGCCACTTTCAAATTAGGGTTAGCTTCATCCAAGCCCAACTGATCTCTATAACATCTAAAACATACTCTCTTAGATACGGCAGTTGGTGAAACTACGACATATAAGCCTTTCAGGTTTGAGTTTTCCACTGACAGTCTGTCTCATACATTCTCATTGTTTCTGCTGCCTGTTTGCCAGACAGCCAATGCACATGAGCAAATAGGCAGAGTGAGTGTCTTCTGTTTGACATGTGTGTGTGTTTGTGTGTGTGTGTTTGTGTGTCAGAAGGAAGATGGTTGTCATTTTAAGAAGCAAAATGATAGAAGGATTGTGTGTGCTGGTGTGTGTTCATGCTTGCATGTGTATTAACAATGTACCCCCATGTCCCCCTGTGTCGAAGCCCGGCTAAATCAAGTCAACCATGCTGCGTTTGTGTGTGTGTGTGTGTGTGTGTGTGTGTGTGTGTGTGTGTGTGTGTGTGTGTGTGTGTGTGTGTCAGAGTGTATGTGCCAGGCCAGATCAATATTAACTAATCAATAGGAGAAGACAGCTAGAAGGACCTTGGGGACGGCAGATACACACCTGGTGTACACATACACACACAGCCCGCTTTGTATTCCATCCTCAGTTTCTCTCTTTATCTTCTCTCACTCCACCTCCTATGTCTCTTTCTCCATGCCTCTCTCTATTCGTCTGTTTTTAAAATCTCTTTCTCACACAAACACACTAATTATCTCACTCTTTCCTCTTTCACTCCGTTAAGGCTGCAATCACACATCACTGCCTGGATTTTCTCGTCTTTTATTCTTCCTGTGCTTCTTCTCTCTGTATCCAAAATCAGGTTTATTTTGTTGGTTAGAATTGTGCAGGCTGGTTGTGTGAGGGACTGAGTTCACGCTTCTGTGTATTTTTTGAGACAAAATAAAAATCCAGTCTGACTTTCCAACCATGACTCACACGACTCAATATTAGAGACACGCTGTGTTCAAGTAGCAAACAAACCTGGTACTGCGGGTTTTTTCAAGTCCGATCACATCTGTCGAAGCAGCAGTGGAAAGATGAGGTCTTTGCCACTCCACGGTGAGGAAAGTTCAGCTGCTGGCACACATCTGGGTGCAGCCTTCAGCACATGTGCTGCATTATAGTGCATACTCCAAATGCTTGACAGAAATTAAAACACATGTATGGAAGTAAAGGATGGCCTTAATGATTTGAATTTATATTTTGAAAACTGTCTGCCTGAGTTTACATGGTGTGAATTCCCCTATTAAAAATTTTGAATTGTCAATTTTAGTTCTGACAATTTCTAACAAAGAACTGCACCTATTTCACAACGTTAACCATGTGTTAAGAAGGCGTCACATACAGACACACAAGGTAGCCTTTAGCGTCTGTATAGGATGCAGAGGGGCGTGACAAAGTAAAGTAACCTGGCAAGACAAGTCTGGCATCTTAATGTCACTCTTCTATTTTAAATTAAAAAAATTCTGACATGAATGTTTGGACCTGGAGGTAATTACATATGGCATTTAAAAAAAATCTGAAATAAACTGAATTTGAACAACTTGAATACAGGTCTTTTAAATATTGTACATTTTAAGTTTGTGAACCATTAAAAAGTTTTTTTCAAATTGCACAACTTTAAACTACAAAAAAGGGAATTGAAACTACATGAATTCAGATTTTCAAACTAAAATATTTCAATGCTACACATTATTCAAATACATACACACACAAGCATATGGTATTTTAGTAGTGACTTAATTTCCCCCTCTGTGAGGAAGTTGTAGCTTTCCTGCTCACCCTCATTGCTTCCATACATGCCCCTCTATTGCAACACCTGAAAAAAAATCCAGCAATAAAACAGGTTTGATGCAAACTGTATGAGTATTGTCCAACCTGAGTCTCAGTCTATAGATCTGCCTCCTTAACCCTGTGCCATAGACTTCTTACAGCAGTGTAAATGTAGCTTTCGCCAAATCCTGAATTGGCAGCCTGGTTATCAGCAAGCACACCACAGCTCTGGTGGACGTCTGATGCACTTTCAGTTCAATTCACTCAAAATGCAAATTGAAACTGTAATTCATTTACTGGGAGATAAGAGCGCTACTCTGTCTCAATAATGTCTTTATAGATTGAATATTAAATAACCTTTTGATGGGGATTTTCTTACGGTTTTAATGTCCACTTCCTGGGTTAATTGGATTGAACGGGAAGTGACTCGACTTTCAGCTCAATCAACTTCAGTGCAGGTGCGGACAAGTTCACAAGGCTCTAATTCTATAAATTTCCTTATGCTTGAATCATTTTATGCTTCCTTTTATTCATCACTATGTATCAGTTTAAAATTAGAACATGTGAAACAATACAGTTTTCACTTCACGCTTTCCTTGCAGCTTTCCGTTTTATTTTGTATAGTGTATAATTACTCCAGTAACACCAGTTTATCTGTTCCTGTCATGAAAACTAACTGTTTAAAGAACTATAACTTGATTCAATATTGTTGGTATGATTTTCAGAATTTCTTGTGAGCATGGTCAGGGCTGAAATTTGTGTTTTAAAAGGGTGCAAGCTTCAGATTATTTAAAATATTAGCAAAAGATTTGATGAATAACATTGTTAATTATGCTTAAAGGAGGATTCCAAGTCAAAGTGTTTCTGTGTAAGGAAATAGAAACGTGAACTACGAACTATGACACAAAACACTTTCTCCCCCTTTTCAACATGCCCACATAGCGCTGGTTATTTAACTTAAGCAACTTAAGATATTTAGTTGCGTTGTTCAGTTTGTATCCCATTCAAAAAGTGGTAGGCTAACTGGCTAGCGTTAAATGTCTCCCACTTGCGATGGCCCAGACTGTGTGAATCACAACACAGAGTAAATAGCCCGGACAGAGCCTGGCTAGCTGTTATTCCCTGCTTCCAGTCTTTATGCTAAGCTAACCGTCTCGTGGCTGTAGCTTCACATTTAGCCTACGGAAATGAGAGCGATATC
This sequence comes from Dicentrarchus labrax, assembly GCF_905237075.1. Lineage (NCBI taxonomy): Eukaryota > Metazoa > Chordata > Actinopteri > Moronidae > Dicentrarchus > Dicentrarchus labrax. The sequence continues at coordinate 12,532,312 of NW_026136724.1, read as the reverse complement.
AATATTCTCATCCGGCTCTCGTCAAGAAATCAAATACGCAGCGGTCTCAAAATATCAAGCTAGCAATATGTCAAAATGTCAAGCTAGTCCAGCTTTGGTTTTGCCAGTGGCCAAATCATCATCAAATGATTATTTCCTCTTCAAATGAACATTGTTTGTCTTCTCTGTGAGTTAAAACAATAAAATGTGCGTTTGGTTTTGGGTGAAGCAGGTTTTAGGGCCTGTCCTCACGAATACGCGGCCTCACCCAATACGATGTCGTTTAGAAAAAAATCTCCGTAAACACGGCGTCGTTTCCAGAAATATCTGCGTCCACACGGATTCACAGAAACGACCCAAAACGCTGTAGTACATATGCCAGGCCTGTACGTGGCGCTGTGACGCCGCCACACCAATACACTAAAACCGGAAGAGAAGCCATGGAGCATGCGCTGTTTACAAACAAGTAGTAGTAGTCCGCCATTGTTGTTGTTGTTATGGCGCGTCTAGCCGCGGCAGCTGAGGTTAAAGGCTAGAGAGGCGGGGCTAATTCGTTTTCCGCGTCCAGACAACTCCGGGCAATCCGGCGTTTTCGGATTTTCCCACTCTGGGACCTGTTTCCAAAAAATACCGTTTTCACACCCCGAAAACGCCGTATCCGTCTGGACGCGAGGCCGATACGATAAAGTATTTATCCGGATTCGAGAAAAATGTATTTGTGAGGACAGGCCCTTAGACTGAAGGTCTAGTCAACAAAATCGTATCACATGTTCTTTCTACCTGCTCTTTTTCTTTCCTACACTCACTGTTAGCCTCCAAACATTCCTAACATCTACCCAGAAAAAGCCCTGAAAAATCATGCTTGTTAACGTGTTGAAATCTCTCTGTTCCAACACACAGCGCTTCCTGTCAAATCGGCTATGTGATAAAAACTCCACTCGACTGTTGCTGCAGTTTTCTGTCTCCCTTTCTGCCCATTTCCTGTGTTTGAGAAAAGCATGACAAATTTTAAACAGAGTAAAGAGAAAGAAAAAGTTTTTCCTCATTGATGCCTGTATGACAAGCTGAACTGACAGGGAGGTACAGAGAGCCGGCAGAGAGGCACAGACATAACTGGGTGTCTATGTACATGCATTATGCACACACACCTTCAATCACACGTGCACAGACAGGAAGCACACACGAGCGCACCACACCTCCCACGCTACCAAAACACTATCTCACCTGACAAATTATAATGTGTGCGAGCCTGCCGGTTTTTGACATTGCAGGTATCTGTCACATTTCTGTCAGAGCTTCACGTTGGTTTCACATCAAGAAAAAGAAACCCAAAATGAACCCACATGTCATCCCCCCACCAACCCACCTCCCCCCTCCTCTCTCTCTCTCTGTCCGTCCTCTCCTCTGTCTTTCTCCACTGGGTATTGTCGAATGAAGCAGGAATATGGAGCAGAAGTCAACATCACATGCTGCATAATTTTCAGTCTCCTATTGTAATTGCTGAGGCTTTTATAAAAAATTCAGCAACAACGTCTATGGCTTGATTGTGAATGAAGTAGGGTCTTACGGTTTCAAATGAAAGATTTAGTGTGTTTTTTTTTCCCTTATCCAATCGGCTGAAGCTAACATTGATCGAGCACAACTGCCAAGAATGGACTAATGCTAGGTGTTATAAAGTATAACAACAATCTTGATTTTAGTAACACGGTTCATTCTGATAGCACAAATATTGAGAGAAAAGGCTGGGACTAATATAGCTATGACGCTAGAATAAAATGGTTTAATAAATGCATTTGTTGCCTAATGAGGAAAAGGCCTAGAGCAGTAAATGACCTAATAAGAATATGTGATAAATTAATGAACAGTTGAACACCCAAAGGAGCTAATAAGTGATGGGTTCTCTCGTCTAGATGCTGAAAAATACACAAAAGTAGTGTTAAAACAATTACATTTTTATTAGTGATGAATCATTACAGTCACTTACCTTGTAAAAATGCTAAGCAATCACTGGTTCAAGCTTCTCAAATGTAAGAATTTGTTGTTTTTCAGAAAAACTGTAAAAATTGTAAAATTGTAGACGTCATTTTGGGCCCATGTGACTTGTATTGGTGTTTTGTGTGGCTCCAGGCATAGCAATGTCTGTTGGTTGGTCGGTTGGTTGGTCCACACTGATATATCTTTATCTACCAGATGGACTGACATGAAATTTGGTCCTGACATTCATGGTCCACAGAGGATGAATCTTACTGACTTTGGTCATCCTTGGACTTTTCCTCTAGCGCCTCAGTGAGATTGACATATTAAGATTTTAGTGAAATAGCTCAACAGCTGGATGGGTTGCCATAAAACTTGGTAGAAACATTTGTGTCCCCTTAAAGATGAATTGTAAAAACTTTGGTTACCCTCTGACGTCTCATAACGCCATCATCAGGTCAACATTTCAATTTGTCCACTGAATCACGTTGCATGTGCTGTTTCAAGAGCACCATCTCTGGCCAGAATTGTTCTAATAAAGAAAGGGCAAACTGTAATCCACCCATTTCTTCTTCAGAGAAAGATCATCAATAATTAATCACTTAGGAGTTGGATGATGTCACTGTTCCCTTCTTTTGCTGCAAAGTTTGACTTTCTGAAATGGAAAGAATTATTTTGACCTTCGCCTAAATACTTACCTTTGTAGAAAAGCAGCTCATTACTTTCTGAGGAATGTGCAGCAGAGGTGTGTGCGTGCCTGATGTCCAACTGAAAATAATTAGCTGGTCTGTTGGGCAGCAAAGTCTGAGAGAGGCAGACGCAGGATTTCTGCATAAACTTTTAATGTGTGTGTGTGTGTGTGTGTGTGTATGTGTGTGTGTAATGTGCCAACCATTGTTGAATTTAAGGCAGATTTCTGTATTTTGGAGGAGTTTGGTGTGTGTGGGTGTGTGGGTTGGTGTGTGTGTGTGTGTGTGTGTGTGTAATGTGCCAACCATTGTTGAATTTAAGGCAGATTTCTGTATTTTGGAGGAGTTTGGTGTGTGTGGGTGTGTGGGTTGGTGTGTGTGTGGGTGGGTGGGTGTGTGTGTGTGTGTGTGTGTGTGTGTGTGCTCAGACGGTATTTTAACACGGCTAGCCGACTTCTAGCAGCCCACAGTTAAACAGTGACTCACAGATTCCTCTCTCTCTCTCTCCCTCTCCCTCTCTTTCTCACCAACCTCACTTTTTTCTCATCTGTTTCTTCCTCAATTATTTTTCCTTTCTCTTCTTTTTGACCTCTTTCCCTGCTTTTCTCTCTCTTTCTTTCCCCTGCCTCACCGCACCCTCTCTTTCTCTCTCTCCAGGTTGGGTGCTGACCATAGCAGACTTTAGGACGGAGGTGTTTTTTCCTCTGCTCCTCCCCCCTCTTCTCTCCAACTGTGCCAGCCCTAAACCCAGTAAGTTACAATATGACCATACCATCCCAACCATATGTAACTAGAATGATTATAAATGTCTTTTTTACTGTCTTATTTGGATGTTTTGTAGTTTCATATCCCAAAGGGTTCATATAATCTAATCAAACTTGTTTTATACAGACAAAACTGTTTAGTGATGCCAATTATATTCCTTAAATTAAAAAAACCTGAGTTATCCCTTTAACAGTGCAGCTTTGATTGGTTGAGAAAAGCAAAAAAAAAAAAAAAAGCAACCGTAATAGGGGTTTAAATTCCCCTGCTCTGCATAATCAGGAAACACAATACACGCATATGTATGAACACTTACACAGGTCGTTTCAACATTAGAGACGCCCAAATCAAAAGCAATGCCAAATGTTCCTGACTGGTGCTGCTGATAAAAAAAAGTTTCCTGACACATAAACACACACACACACACGCACACACACAGCCCCCCGAGGGCCCCTGGGACTTCAAAGAGCCGTCTACTGTACCTCAGCGACACCTCAACACCAGGTGCCGCGGAGATGAGGAAGGAGGGGTGGTGGAGAGAAGAAATGGAAATTGGGAGAGAAGGAGCAAGAGGGAGACATGGGCATGAAAGGGAGAAAGAAATAAAGTGAGACGTGGAAAGAAGGGGTGAAGAAGACTGATATGAGTACTGAATCAGTGAGAAAAAAAAGGGACGGTGAGAGTGGGAATTAGGCAGGTGGAGATGAAGGGACCGAAAGCAAAAGAGATTGTTGTTTTAAAAAGCTTCGAAAATTAGGAAGGAATAAGATGAGAAGAAAAAAAGACTGGTGTGAAAGCCGACCAACAAGAAAGGGAGAGACCTAAAACAGGCCAGAAAGACAGACAGCAGACAAGGAGCTGCAGTCAAAGACGGAGAGATGTGG
>NW_026136724.1:12383024-12523024 GCF_905237075.1 Dicentrarchus labrax | reverse complement strand
CACCCTTTTGAAAACAACCACATACGAGGTAGCCAAATGTTTTTAGGCGTGATGGCTGTAGCGGAGATTAGTTTGTAATCCAGACTCACTGTAAAAAAAATAAAAAGAAAAGAAGATGTTTAAAGGAAAAATAAAAGTCTCATAAGTTTTAAAACCTCACCTTGCTTTTAAGTGGGTGCAAGTTTGGATGGATGCGAGTGTCGGTAAACGAAGCAGATTTCTCTAATGACACTCTTTGCTGATTTGCATTGAAGTGGTTCCAGTCCAATGTCAGAATCTATGAGATATTAATTAAAACTCAATATGAGATCAAAACAATTGTTAACAGGGATTTTCGTGAGGCTCACAACAAAAGTAAAGTTTTAATTGCTTCCTAGTATCCAGAATATTAAGCCGTAATCAAAAACACTAATTGAAATCCTGCAAGGCAGACAGAAAGAAAAACCAAAAAAAGAAACATTTGAACATAAAATCGTGGTCACATGGGAGAAGCACACCTTGCACAAGCACACAGGAGGGAAATGGGGACGTTTTCTCTCTTTTTTTTAAATAAGAAAAGAAATGTACCCACCCATCTATTCCCCCACCTCCTGATCCTCATGCCCCCCCACCCCCCGTCCCCAGCCAAAAAAAAAAAAAAGAAACAAAAACAAAAAACATTTCCAATCACCTCACTTTCTCACTCTCTGTCATCTGCCAGAGTCCCAGGTTCAACACTTTAAGGCAGGGGAGCTGTGTGATCCTCTCCAGTCCCCTCTTGGTGATCTTGGTACATCCATACAGGTCGATGCCCGCCAGCTGGGTCAGGTGGTCGGCTATGAGCTCCAGCCCTTTGTCCGTGATGCGCACACACTGTCCAATGTTCAGGGTCCTCAGCTCGTGCATCTGCCTCACCATCCGGTTTATCCCGTCGTCCGAGATGTGACACGAGCACAGGGACAGGGACTTGAGCTGGTACAGCCCCTGGGCAATGTACGCCAGGGTTTGGTCCCCTATCTTATCGCAGAAGGAAACGTCAAGCCCGGAGAGCCTCAGGGTGCCCATGGCGAGGTGCATGGTGCCCGTGTCGCTGATGTTGTCACAGGAGCGCAGGTTGAGGCTCCACAGGGAGGCCATGTGGGAGAGGTGGATCATCCCTGCGTCTGAGATGCCCCCGCAGAAGCTCAGGTTCAGTACCCGGAGCTTGGTCAGCCCCTTGGAAATGTGTTTGAGTGACAGGTCCGTCAGTTTCTGACAGTCCTGGAGAGTCAGGTACTCCAGGTTCAAGCAGCCCTCCGCCGCGCTGCGGGTCATGCCCGCCAAATGTCCAATCCCCACGTCCGAGACATGCCGGCAGGACCTCAGATTGAGGCTCTTGAGCCTGTGGAGGCCCCAGGCTATCAACAGGAGCCCAGTGTTGGTGATGTTGCTGCAGCCACCGAGCTCCAGCACCTCCAGGTTCTTCAGATACTGAGCTATCCTGCCAAGACTGGAGTCTGTGATCTGCTTGCACAGACTCAGGTTCAAAACCCTCAGTGATGGGATCTCCTGCACAAATGCATGACCCAGCCCGTTATCCGTGAGGTTGTAGCAGCCAGACAGATTGAGGGACTCGATGTTAGGCATTCCCTGGATCACATAGCTCAAGCTGCGGCGCAGGGACAGGATCTGGACCCTCCGGATGCCCCTGGCCTGGAGGCTGGGGAACAGGGAGGGATTGGCCCGGCGGAGGTGCAGCTTGGCCTCCACCCCCCTCCACACTGACTTGTGGTAGGATGCGTCCCTCCAAGCGATACACACTTGGGCTACCCTGCCTTTGTCCCTCACGTCCAGATAGCTGAAAATCATGGCCAAAATTTCCGGGAAGAGGCACGAAATGTGCGTCTCCATTGTTTTTCAAACCCCAGGCATATAAGAATTAATACTCCACACCTCCAAGGCTGAAAAAATAAAGAACCAACTCAAACAACCCCCCCACCCCCCCTCTTCTCTTGCAATTATGCAAAAGTATCAACAGTCCCAGTTATCCACAGAAGTAAAAGAAAAAAGAAAGGAGTTGTTTGTTTCTCTCTCTTTTTCTCACATTGAACTGTGCAAAATCGATCCAACTCTCTCCAAACCCCACGTGATCCGGTCTGGTTGCGCAGTAGGATTCAAATGCATTTAAAAAAGAAGAAGAAGAAGAAGAAGAAGAAACAAAAAAAAAGCGTTTATTCCTGCCTCAACCCCTCTCTCCGCCAAAAAGAGGAGGAGAGGGGGGCGAAAAGGAAGAAGGAGGAGGAGAGGAGGAAAAAGCGTCAATCCTTCCCCCTCTCTCTCCCTCTCTCAGACGACGCTTCCTTGTATTATACCTACAAAAAGCCGTCCTCTCTCGGCCGAGCGGGGATCCAGACGGTCGTACATTTCAGGACAAGAAAGTGGAAATAAAGCCAGCGCTCTCGTTAACGCCACCTATTAAAAAACAGTTCCATGATATAAGAGCGGAGGAGACAGAGCTAGGTTGGCTTTGTAGGCAGAGTGAGAGAGAGAGAGAGGGGCGTCCTGAGCTCAAAGCCTTTGTCTGCTCTTTTCAAACCGACTTGGCAGGGACCCCGGCACTGTAGCTGTACGGGAGGGGTGGCGGCGAGCGATAATATACATTTTATATTTACAATAAACACACTCAATGACAAACAATTTTACTATTATCCTTTTAGAGGAATAATAATACACGGGTAGATGTGTGCTCGTGTTTAAAAAGCGCTACGGTGCGGTATTAATTCGTGATTGTACTGAATCACCCCTACCCCCTCCGTGTCAGGCAGTTGGTTTGTCCCGCCTCAGCTGGAACGGTGCGAACAGTTTCCCTTGGAAACCAACTTCTTACAATTCAGTTCACTTTGGGCTTTAACCCTTTGAGCGGACCACACAGGAAACACAGGAAAGCCAACCGGAGAAGCCCCTTTCAGGCCGCTTACTTGGCATGAATATTTAGTGTTATTTCTCGCGATTTTGTTGTTGTTATTGTTGTTGAGGAAATACTAGTAGAGCGTCTCCAGAACGGCCACAGAATACAGTGTTTCTTTGTCCCTTGTAGAAAGCATCTCTTTCTATCAGTTCTCGTCTTTCACTTAGTTTTATTACAAAAATGAATGTGCATTTCCAGAGATCAGTTTTGTCAGTCAAATATTAACTGTCTGGGTGAAAGCCTGCAATAAAACCAAACACAGCTTCTTTAAATAGTCCTACTCTTTATAATGCTACAACAAATAAGTACCAAAAAAAAAATCTCTTTCAATTAACTTCAACATGCTTTATTGGCTTGTGGTGTGTTGCCAAAGCCTCAGAGATCACACTTTGTGTCAGCGTGTGTCTGTGCGTGTAGCAGGAGAGTGTGTGTCCCTCCACACACACACACACACACACACACACACACACACACTAACAGACTCAGTAGTAGTAAAACACGTGCCACAGTTTATTTAGTAAAAAAAAACATGTTACATCTGTGTTGTTACACTGCATCTGCCAGTAAATACATTGTGTACACACATGTAAGCCTATATATATTCTGAAGGGGATGGGGTGTCCTTAAATGACTGTGGTGATAAAATAATCTGTAAAGTCTCTCATGTGTCTCTCATAAAGCACCAAAATAATCACTTTGAAGCCGTTGTCTCACATCTGGCATTGCTTATGTTTTGACACTTGATACTTTAATACGACGACTCATTTTTAGTCTCAGCTGATGGCACTGAGATTGTATATATATATATATATATATATATATATATATATATATATATAGCTAAATAGCTTATTTAATGTAATGTATCAAAGCATGAAAATGATCAAGTACTGTTCTTACTCTCAAGGCAAGTTGTGACTTTCATCCTGAGCACCGGGCCTCTCCCGACCCCAGAGTAGCCTTGGTATGCGTGTGTGTGTGTGCCTCAGTGTTTATCTCTGTGTGTGTGTGTGTGTGTGTGTGTGTGTGTGTGTGTGTGTGTGTGTGCAGACAGGAGAAGATATGTGTGTGCATATGTGGCTTTTGCATCTCAGCATTATATTTTCTATATGCTTGCATCTGTCCCTCTCACTGTTTTGGCTTGTGTGTGTGTGTGTGTGTGTGTGTGTGTGTGTGTGTGTGTGTGTGTGTGTGTGTGTGTGTGTGTGTGTGTGTGTGTGTGTGTGTGTGTGTGTGTATCTGTGTGTGAGATAATATGACAGGGGAGCCGTTTGCTGAAGCCAGTGGAGTGTGGCAGAGCGGTTGAGAAAGAGTAAAAGAGAAAGAGAGAGAGAGAGAGAGAGAGAGAGGGGAGAGAGAGACAGGAAGAGCTGATGAGAAACATAGAGGCAGAGAGAGAGAGAGAGAGAGAGAGAGATGGGAGGAGAGAGGCAACAGTGATCAGGTGAGGATAAGAGAGAGGGAGAGAAGCTGCAGAAACAAGCATTTTTACATAGAAGGAGGCAGCCGAGCACAACTGACAGCAACTCTCCTCTCTTCCGCTTCTCCCTCTCATCTTCTCTGTTCTTCCTTCTCCTTAAGAATAGGGTTGGATTTTCAAAGTCTGTCTTAAAATAATAGTCAGATGATTTTTCCTTTTTTTTTGCGTGCTGTAATCATCCCTCCTGTTCATACTGGCCATTAAAAGATCCCTTTTCCATTGGAAGTGATGGGGGGACAGAATCCACAGTCCTCGTTTTGTTTTTCCGAAGCTATTATAAGGCATCAGCAGTCAGAGTGAGCACCTTTAAAAGTCTTTTTTTTTGTACAAAATTCCCTCTTTTTGTCACTATATACCTTTCAAAAAGGCTGTTTCCTGGCTACCATCTTCTCCCCTGCCTCTGCCTCATATCACCAGACCTCAACCCCACTTCTGGCTCTTTCTATTTACCCTCTCTTTCTATCTATACACTTCCCTGCTTTTGTTTCTCTTTCTTTCTGAACTCAAATTGTGGGACAGATCAAAGTCTTCTCCCTCCCTCTCAAATGCACATTATTGGCATGAATGATGAGGTGAAAATATGGCCATTTAATTAAGGTGTTTTTAATATAGCATGATTTCTATTTAAGGTCATCATAAAAGCAAACAAGCACACATGTCAGATTAAGGAAGGCTATAGTTGTTATAGCACACAAACCTTTGGTGTAAACATTGATTTAAAACTGCTTAAATGCTGGATTCATGAACGCAAAGCATCGGAAAATCGACCAAAATTGTCTGGTGACTATTTCTAACGTCCCACTCTGCTTTTAACTTATATCCTGTAACTTCATCAAGGGCAAAAACAAAGCAGTTAACTGCACTGTCCCCTGTGGCTGGCAGCACCTACGTCCTTGGTACTCGGGCGCAGAGTGTGTCATGCATTTTCAAAATAGAGATCCTGACATGAATACCAAGCTTTATAATGATACTGCAAACACCTTGAGTTATAAACAGAGTGTGGAGATTAACAGCAGCTCCCGGCTAAATGTGGCTAAATTGTAACTGTGGCTGCTCAGTTTGCTGGACAAACCTATCAGGGGTGCAGACAAAAAAAAAAACTTGCTTGGTCATGATGTTATTTGCCTCGCCCAAATGTTCTGTCAAACCTTATCTGTACTCTGATTCTTGACCCAGATGTATTTGTTTGTTGGGTTCAAAGACAGACAATAAGACCCCAGCCAATGTGGCTTCAAAACTGCAAGCCAGGCTGTGTCATGTAGGAACTTTCTAATACCAAAAGTCAGTGTCTTTGTCAGCGGACCCCACCATTTTGCTGAGTGCGATCAGTTCAGCACGACGATCACAGGCGAGAAAAGTAAAAGAAAGGTGAGAATGAAATGAATAGAAAAAGACACGGGAGAATGCAAAAACAGACAGGCGGGTCTATATGCCACAGGCTTTCTCTTCAGCAGCAGTAGCTGAGTCTCTCTCTCTGCATGGCCTGCCTGTGTGTGTGTGAGGGTGTGTGTATGTGTGTGTGTGTGTGTATGTGTGTGTCGTTGCTCAGCATGCATTTTTTTCCTGTTTTTCTGCCTTCCTCTGTCTGCCTCATATCACAGCTGTGTGTATGTGTGTGTCTACCTATGTGTGTTTGTGTCATACGTCTCTTAGAAAACCTGCTGGGCCCTAGCTTGCACTCACACTGAGCGGGAGAGGAGAAAGAGAGGGATGGATGGATGGATGGAAGAGGGAAGTGCGAGGGGTAAAATGTAGAGTGGGTCAGAGAAAAGAGGAGGAAGAGTATTTTTAGAGAATGTCTCGGTAGAGAGACGAAGAGAGAGAGAAACAGAGGGGAGAGCCTCATGCTGTTTTCTGAATATTAAAATGGAGGTTACAAAAATGGGCTGGAAGGGAAAATAAGAGGGGAGGAGAAATGTTGTAACAGAGGTGAGATGGAGAGAGCATGATGTCAGGAGTGAGATTTGGCATGCAGGTGTGTGTGTGTGTGTGTGTGTGTGTGTGTGTGTGTGTGTGTGTGTGTGTGTGTGTGTGTGTTTTTTTGTGTGTGTGTGTGTGTGTGTGTGTGTGTGTGTGTGTGTGTGTGTGTGTCATCTCCCCAAAGTGTTCTAGAACCTCTCCTGACACTCTACTTGTCATGTGACCCACCATGTACTGATGTGTGTGTCTCTGTTGTTTTTTTTTGTGTGTGTGTGTGTGTGTGTGTGTGTGTGTGTGTGTGATTGAGAGACATAATGTTGTCTTTATTTGATGATTCAGGGGAGGGCTCTAACTGGATAATTGCTCGCCTCGACAACGTGCTTCATCTGCACCCGCAGCGATTGCTGGTTGCCAAGGTTACGTGGGCGTGTGTCAACACGTTCCCCTGAAAACCGACACCTTCCTGAATGGATAATACCATGACTCTGTAGATTCTCTCTCTCACACACACACACACACACACACACACACACACATACAAACATAATCCACGCTCAGACTAACATATGGAAGAGAAAGCAGACAGTAACAATGCCCTGAGATACACAATACCTTTGTATGTGTGTGTGCGCGTGCCCACTCACTGTACACACTTACACTGTAATTGATGAATCTTTTATGTTCCTTCAGGTGTTTCCTTGCTTCACCCGGTCTTCACCTGTACAGCACTGAAACATGGCCTGTGTGTGTGTGTGTGTGTGTGTGTGTGTGTGTGTGTGTGTGTATACCTGCTTTCAAAGCTCTCTTTCTCTGCTTTCTCATTGTTTTTCAGCCCTTTTGTGCCTCCCTCCTCTGTTTTAGGCTCATTCAAAACTAGTTCATACAATGTGTTTTCACACTTCTAAGTATATTTCCCCTTTTAGAATTTAAACAGCACAATTTCAGACCAAAGTTATTGCACTTCAGTGGAATCGGTATGATTAGTAGATTCACCGATGCGGTATAAATCCATGCTCAGCTTTTGCATTAAGTTTGGTTTTGGTGAACTATGACATGTGAATGTGGGCTGTTGACAAAGACTAAAAGAAGCTAACATATTTCCTGTATTGCACCAGCAAAGCTCTGCTGATGTATTAACTGCTCCACTGGGTTTGCAGAAACTGAAGAGACAGAAGTAAAAATGTGATGATACAATCTCTTGAAAAAACTGTGGTAACTTATTGTCTGGTTATTGACCAAGCTGCCTAGCCTGCTACCACTTAGCTCACCAGCTATCGTGGGTGATTAACTAGCCTTGCAAGTAGTCACTACGTCACCTAACATCCAGAGCCACCTTATGGCAGGGACACACACATACGAGTATTGGGCCAATGTATACGTTTTGGATACAATACGATACAATTTGGCTCAAGGGCTGGGGCACGGCACGCCCTTTCTGTGTGGAGTTTGCATGTTCTCCCTGTGTTTGTGTGGGATTCCTCCGGGTGCTTCAGTTTCCCTGGAGTTGGTCCTCGTGGCTGCCCACTGCTCCCAGTATAAGGATGGGTCAAATGTAGAGAATGAAATTCCATACAGGGATTAATAAAGGATAACTTGACTTAAGTCACCGTCTACTGTTCCCATTAAGGTTATTAACATGTTTAATATTCGGATCACAAAACAAGTTATAAAAATCGTGACAAAGCCCTCTGGCGGCTGTGGTATTTATGGAGGAAGGAGGAAGTCAGGTGACATTGTTGTCAAGCGACAAGGTTCCCCCATATGACATTTTCACCAACTAGAGGAAGTTGGGGTGGATAGATGGAACTAGTTACTATTTGTTTTCCCATTTCCTACCTCAGATTAAAATGTGGCTTTTTTGTTCTAAGTATGTCGTCATTCCCACCATAACCACTTGGGTTATTGTTGTAACCATGACAACAAAGTTCCCCTTACCATAGTGAATTAGTCATTTTAAGCCAATGTTTTCCAATTATTTATAAGCACGCATTTCCCTATAAACCTATCCAAGTTCTTTTTGTGCCTTAAACTAACCGAACCTTAATGAAAGCGTTGTCACATCATATAACAGGTTTAGTTTTCAACACTGATATGTAGCCATTTTGGAGGGCAAAGGATGGTCAGTAAACACTTCTATGTGTCTACGTGTAGATAATGGATGACATTATCTCCATCATCATCTCGTCCAGTTTACACTCCTTGTTGACCACGTCTCTTCATCCTCATCCTCATCCTCATCCAAATAGTTCTGTGCAAATGGCATCATAAATTAACAAGCACGGTGTCTTCAATGCATGTTCATGTTGGCTTCAGTGTGCAACTTTTGTGTCACTCTCTCCCATCTGTGTGACTTTTGAAATCTTCACAAACTGGAGGACGTCGCAACGTTGATCAGGAGGGCAATAACAGAGAGAAGAGACAGACTTAAGAGGCACAAGAGGAATAAATATGTGGTTGAAAAGAAGAATATAGATGATGGGAAAAGGAGGAGGAGAGCAGATGTGCACAGAGAGCGACAACAGGAGGTCACTGCCAGGAGATGCAAGCCTCCTTTTCTCTATGCATCATTCTCTCTCTTTTATCCCCCTCCATCTATCTCTACCTCTGTTTTTCTTCTTTCTTCCTTTTCGCTCACTTTCTCTTTCCTCTCTCTGACAGCTCGCCTGTGCTCCCGTCTCGCCAAAAACACCTCACAGGCTGTGTGTGTGTATGTGTGTGTGTGTGTGTGTTATGCACTGCTGCCCTGCTCCAGTTTTTTGCACCACACAGGCTGCCTAGGTGTGTGTGTGTGTGTGTGTGTGTGTGTGTGTGTGTGTGTGTGTGTGTGTGTGTGTGTCCTCAACAATGCTTTTCTTTTCTGCCAGCTCTGCAGTCTGACATAGGAGATTTTTCAGCCGCGTGCTCTCTCTCCCTCAGTAGTCAGCATTTTGGCATTTTTTCAATGCGCTCTGTCATCTGTTGGCATGAATGGGCTCCATATTGTGTGTGTATGTTCGTGTGTGTGTGTGTGTGTGTGTGTGTGTGTGTGTGTTTTTGGCTGTTTTTTACTCTCTGTCTGTGTTTGTGCGGGAAACCATGAAGGTGGAAAACAGCTCATTTTCAATTGTTGTTGCAGGTTTTTGATGGACATACACTCACAGGTACCAGAGTTGTCGGCAAGATCCCTCAAATATAAAGTGTGAGACCTCTTTCTTGTACCCCACCATCCTAATAATAATAATAAAAACTAATTCAGAGAACAGACATATTAGCTTTTTCAATAGCCTTCCCTCATCACACATATGGTAAGACCAGTACATTCACTGTCTCCTTTCAAAAGTCTCTTATGTTGAATGTTGAAGCTAGTGCAGATTTTACAAATATCCAACAGAGATGGTTTATTAGAAAGCTCTCTGGCTTCCCTGGGAAACCATCTTCATCTTCTACTGGTTTGTTACAAATCCCTGTTACCTTTAAGGCTAAAACTAGACGAGTAGGTGGAGGACTGAAAACCTAATCAGACTGGCGTAAAAACCTACGTAACTGTGCGAGACTGCTGCCTGTAACCAGGACCAAGTCTGAGTCATGATTCCTTTTAGTCATTTCCCAGAAACACCAATCGAATATCGACAATGCTGAATGAAATGCATAAACAGCAGCAAGTGAGCAAACCATCAAGGGAAAGATGACTCATCAGTGACCGAATGTGCTATCAAAAAATATTGTTTTTACTCACCAGCTGCACTCCTAGAAGTCCAAATGTAGGCCCTGTGCATTTTATTGATGTCATATTAGTCAGTGATTTAATCTTTTGAGTTTTCAGGTATTTCCCGCTGCCACTCAAAACAAAACAAAACAAAATTTCTAACCATATAAAAATTGTTCGGCAAAGTAAATCATCTAGAACGAAAGACTGACAACGAGTAAATCAACCATACATATGACTGTGCTATATAATCAACCATGTCTCCTTAAGAAAATACACTGTTTGTGTCTGAGTTAAACATGACATCACCGAGTTTATGACACACAGGGACAACACAGAGGGTGGGTTAATAAAGGAGAGAAGATATTGGTAACGTAATGTATTCTGTAGTGAAAGGTTAACATACATAATAAATAAAGAAATCTAAATTTAGCGTAAATCACCAAAAGTTGGGAAATAGTGAAAGCACTGGAAAAACACATTTGCATGCGTGTGTGTGTGTGTGTGTGTGTGTGTGTGTGTGTGTGTGTGTGTGTGTGTGTGTGAGAGTAAGTGAGAGTGTGTGATAAGCAGTAAATTAGGCCAGAGCAGCACCATTTCATCCCCTGATGAAAGTTGCTCTGATTCACAGAGGAAAATTGTGTATCGGTATGTGTGAGTGTTTGTGAGTATCCTCGTGCCCATCTGTATGCTTGCAAATGTGTTTCTAAACATGTTTGAGCGTGTGTATGTGTGTGTTAATTTCTCCAGGGATGGGATCTGGAGACAAGTGTAGTTTGACCAGCAGAGCTCCAGGGCACCAGGGGGAAATCAGGGGATCTGGCCCAGCCTCAGTGGCTTCTCCCTGGGCTTCCTGATCAGGGATTCGGCCTGTCCCAGGGTTCCAGTCCAGTGCCAAACGAGGCCAACCGGGGCTCTCTCGGTTGCCCCCTTTCCACTGAAGTGCCTAACATAGTCTGAGCCAATGTAGGAGTTTAGACTCCCACTATATTCTTCAACCAGATGAGATGGATCATTGCACATACACCCTAGTTGTATGGAACTGAATGTCCTCAGTTGTATTGTGTATAACTAGCTACAATTAGCTAAAAAAAACCTAAATGTAATATATATAAAGTCATACCAATCTGCATATACTTACTTCCCCAGCTGATGGTTATAGGACTAAAGACAGTGGAAGGGTAGTGACATTGAGCCATGGAAAAACAATCGTCATGATCACAAATTTCCATTGACAAAATAATCTAGTTCTGAAGTTTTTAATCAAATCACATGCTTTTTCTCAGCAGATGGATTTTGCCCATTTGTCATGGTTTCTGTCATCTGGGAAATCGTCATTGGAAACTATTTGGAAAAGGATAGGCACTTTCAAAAAATACTCTGTGCTGTTAGCAGCATCTAGGCTAACCTGGGAGCCGTCCTTGCTGTTTAATGAACAGTGTCTTTTCTCTGCATCACACCGAGCGCCCACCCCCATAGCTGCCACTACTTCCTCAAAGGACGCTAATTGGTTCGGTACTGTGCCAGCCACAAACGCAAAGATTGAACCCTGGCAAGATTCTCACGTCATTTTGTGATCTTGAGAATCCAGCTGCCTGGCAAGGTTGATGGAACTATATATGTAGCACTTTAAGCAGACTTTTCGTTTGCTTAAAAGTTACTTACTTAATTTTGAATTACATCATGAAAGTAACCATTAAACTGCAACAATATACCTTTCTATTACATACACAAGGCATTTCAGGTTACATCAGTAGTTTTTTACAGTGCAGAGAATAGGAGCAAATATGGACAACAAGCTAAGAAAACAAATATATAGCTACTATACACAAATAAGATAAGTGTGACTGTATTAACACATTACAAGTGACTGTATGCATACATAAATGGGGATGGTGTAAGGGAGACAAGGTGTGATCACATCCTCACAGTTAAGAGACATGGGAGTGTGAGAACAGCTGGGTGCGCTGTTGGAGAGAGAGAGAGAGAGAGAAAGAGAAGACAGAAACATAAATGGCTGATGAATCTGACTTTTAGACTGACAGAGAGAAACAGAGGAGTATGGGAGAAACTGAGAGAGGAAGGAGGAAAGAGCTTGGTAGTAGAGCGACACAACAAAGCAGAGAGATGTGGGCAAACAGATGGCGATACATAGCAGAGAGAAGTGTGAGAGAAGGAGGGTGAAAGACACATAGATAGACTGGGGAGGCGAAGTATAGAGAAGATATATTTAGAGAGAGGGGGAGAGTTTTAGCCTCCCAGCTAGAGGCATGACTCATCTTCTGCCAGCTGACAGAAGGATGGATGTAGGGAAGAAGGGAGGAGATGGACAGAATTGGGGAGAGAGAGAGAGATGGAGCGGGTGAAAGAGGAGAGAGGGGAGAGCTAGCGTGACAAAGACAAGAGACATTAAAAGAAGAGCGGGGACGGGAGAATGAGGAAGGAAGGGAGGGGGGGGGCAGAAAGAGGGTTTCCACAAGCCAACATACATGCAACACACATGTAAACTGAAAAAACAAAGAGAGACACATAAAGCCCAAGGCCTCTCCAAAGCCCCTCTCAGCTGCTTCCAAGTCCCACAGCATTTCCCCCATGGTTGTGTGTGTGTGTGTGTGTGTGTGTGTGTGTGCGTGTGTTAGGACATAAGCAGTTAATTTCCCTGCAGCCAGCTGCATTTTGGCAGTTTGTTGCTGCACATGTGTGTGTACATATGTTTGTTTTTGGATGAAGAAACAGAGACAAAAGAAGAAAGATACACAGTGAGAAGCATATCTATAGTAAGCGGAGCAAGTAGTTTCATCATCCCATGGGGTTTTTTTTGGTTGCATTTGTAGTGTTGATGTCTTTGGTTCTTTAAATGCGTGTGAAGTTGGCATATATTTCCATGAGTTCTTACTGTATTTTTCTTTTGATTTTCAAAAGAAAAGTAGTGTGTAAGATAATAGAAGGCTGATATAAACATGTACTAATTCATTAAATAATATGACAACAGAGACAGCATACCAAACAATACATTTAAATAATAAATTGATGTATGTATGGAATTAGTTTTTACATATTTATCACTATTTATAGTTTGATGGCAGTTGTGGAATGTATTTTTACTAGGTTTGAGCAGTACAGAAATTAGTACCCAGTACAGATAATCTACTTTTTATGAGTATAGGTAATAATTATTTTTAAATTTAATTTAATAACTAATAAATGCCATTGTTCTGAAGTTGTCCCTCAATTAGTTTTCTAATGAATATAACAACTTCTGATCAACCCATATCAATATGACATAAATAGCATGTCAAAATAATCAGAAACCCTTAAAATGAGATGAGACATTATTTTGAGATACAGTCATTATTTTGACTAAGTTTCTCATAATGACTTACAGGATCCTTTTTTTCATCACGTTGGCTCCAATGGGCTTCCGTACTTTCCTGATCCAGGTTCCAGGTTTCATACAAAACATATGATGAGCTTATAAACTACAATGTCATATATTAAACTACCCCACAGTATATAAAATAGTAAATAACCCTATATTGAGCAGCTACTAATAACAATCCAAGAATATAATACATATTATAATATATGAGTACTTCTGAGCTACTTCTGCTGTATTGAAAGATCTGAATACTTCCTCCACAAGGACTGCCTGAATGCAGTAGTTTTGGTCTGTGGGAAGAAAGAACAACTCATCTGGAGGCCTTCAGCTCAGTTGAAGGACACACTTATCACGTCACATCCCTTAAAGAAACCAGCCCAAAAGCTGGGATACAGTTTGCATGCTTCCTATAAAAACTGCCATAAGCAGACACCATTAAAGATGTAAATGTGCCCCGCCTTATTAATACACCATATCTGTCTAAAAATGTCAATATCTTTGAAATAATGAGCATCTAGAGTATATCTGTTCTATTCTGCCCTGACTTCTCTGTACACATTTATTTATTTATTTTTTTGTCTCTTTAACTAGAGGGTGATCAATTTTCAAGTGACAGTCATTTCCAAAAATTGATATTTAGCATTTTGGCACGAGCAGCTTCCAGGGGATCAGCTCAGACTTCATCAGCCAACCGCAGCTGGTTTCCCTGCAGGAGAGAGCTGGCTGGTTCGCTCGCTCTAGTCTGGCACTGTAGGCAATAAAAAGTGAGGCTGCTGTTAATCCAGAGAGGAGCTGCCGACTTTCTCAGGCATTGCTCCCTGTTGCATGGCTATTGCTCATATCCTCTAGGGACAAGTCCTCTCTCGCTCCCCTCTATTTCTCTCTCTGTCTCTGTGTATCCATTACTTGGACACTCCCTCTCTCTTTCACTCTCTCTCTGTCTTCCCTCCTACCTCTTTCTTTCTTCATCTCACTTGGTCCAAGTTTTGTGTTGGTGCTCTCGCCCCCCTACCTGCCTCAGTTTACCCACTTTTCCTGCGCCGTGGAGCATACTGTGGCTGAACTGCTCCTCCTTGTGTTTCAGTAGGCACATCACAAGTTACCAGTGAAAACCAGCAGCTACTACAGAGCGGTGTGGCTGCTGCAGTCCAGTGCTTGTGAATCTCTGGGTCACGTCCCAGAATACGCTGTTGGCCTGTTTCTTTTTAGTTCCCAAATGATGAGACAATCAGCATGTTTTAATTAGCTGAACTCTCAAGAGGAGAAACCTATTTATTTAAATATGACTCTCGGATGTCTAAACTAAAATGTAGATCACAGGAAATGTGAAAACAATCAAT
This sequence comes from Dicentrarchus labrax, assembly GCF_905237075.1. Lineage (NCBI taxonomy): Eukaryota > Metazoa > Chordata > Actinopteri > Moronidae > Dicentrarchus > Dicentrarchus labrax. The sequence goes on along the minus strand of NW_026136724.1, from coordinate 12,508,294 downwards.
AAAATACATTTAGAATACATACAATCTTCTCTATAACCTTTATCCTTTATAAGCTTAAGGGCCACATAATGAAAAGGAGAGCCAGTGGCAGAGTTGGTCAGTATAATGCCAGAATGTCTTCAGTATACACCAGGGGGAGCTGTAGTGTGAGTTACAGACTGAACATTTAACAACAGACCTGTTGCTGATTGGTCTGTGATAATCATGAGTCACTGTTGTGTCCCAGCCTTTCATTATGCAAAATATTTCAGCTGCTACAAAACAAGACATTGACCAGGGACCATCACTAACTCTTTGATACAAGAATACAAAGACATTCTCCTGAATGCTGAACTGAAATGAAACCTGGGGGTATTGATCACATTTTCTTTAGGACAGGAGACTGCTTGGTCTTCATGTGATGCACAAAGGTCCTAATTTTGGACCCATTTTAGACTTTAGCACTAAACTGACGTCTGAAGATATCAGTGGAAGAAGTACTCGGATCACACAATCAGGCCGCACTGGTAGCTCAACTGATAGAGCTGGCACCACAAGGCTGAGTTCAACTCACCATTTATTGCCCTATAGAAATTCTCCAGTACTACTTAAATAAAAGAGCTGAAGTGTAGCAACAAAATATACTTAAAGTAAGAAAAATGGCCCCTGTCACCCTTACTTTAATATATATATATTGTTATTAGACTGTAATCGATCTTTAAGGTACATTTACTGTTGGTTGTGGTGATAGTTTTCTTCTTAGTCAGTGGTTCCAAATAAAGGGGTTGGGGCCCATCCAAAGGGTCAGAACACACATTTGAGGGGTCATGAGATGATAAAAAGAAGAAAAAACAACTTGCCACACAGATTGTGTTACCGGTGATTTTACTTCTTTGGGACTTGCAGCCATCTCAGAGGTTTAGAGGGGAAATGTCTCTTTATGCAACCCACAAGCCAAAAAGGTTGGGAACGGGAATCTTTAACGATGTATTGTATTTTTATTAGTTGGAGAAGTATTCAGATATTTAAGTAAAAATATTCAGTTAAAAGTCCTGCATTCAAAATCTTGCTTAAAAATACAATGCAGATAATAATAATAATAATAATAATAATAATAATAATAATAATAATAATAATTACTTTTATTTAACCTATAGTTTTACATCATAATGTATTGGTTGATTAATATTTTGTATTACTGTAATAATCTAGATAAGGTATCAAGTTAATGTAATGAAGTAAAAAGTACATATGCCTCCAAAATGAAGTGGAGAAGAAGAATAAAGAAGCATAGGAGGGAACTACTTAAGTAAAGTACAATTACCATCAAAACTGTACTTTTTTTCTATTTTGATAAGCAATATTTAATGTACTGGGGGTTTATGTTGGAGGGCAATCAATGTCTGTGATTGTCCAGATGAGGGAGCTGTTGTCATAGTAACCTCCGCAGCGGTACAGCCCATACAAGGTGCATCACCTCCTCTGGACGGAGGCCACTACACTACAGATGGCAAGTGGAAAAACAAGAAGATCTTAAAACAGAAATGAAATGAGTGAATTGAACCTCAGGGTCCCCGGTCGGTTGGACCAGTTTAGTGTTGTTACATATTATAATTAACCTATCTGTTTCCCTATCTGTAGCTAGGCCTATCTCTTTGTGTCTTTGCTTATTCACTCGCTCAACCTGACTTTGACCCAAAACCCGCCCACAGCAGAATATCTATCAGATGTATATTGAAGGCAGCCAGTTAGATCACCTCGCAGAGCTGTGCGTGTGTGCGTGTGCGTGTGTGTGTGGTGGGGAAGTTTAAGGGTCCCGGGAGATGAAAGGTGTGTGCGGTCTCTGCCGGGTCTATTATCATGCAAAGCCGAAGGACATCCGACTCTCCACTATGAGAAACACTCAGATATCCCCTAAAGACAGGTTTTTCGGAATATTGATGAGAAGATTAGAAGTTATAAAGTTATAATAAACCTATTTAGATGATAGCAGGATGTTAAAACAGACAAATATGTGTAATATTATTATTTTTTTTACGCACGCAACATGTGGATCAGTTAAAGCCAAAATGGATCATTCAGGCGTTTAAATATACAAAATAATTAGCGTTGAGTAATTTCTCATTTCTGTTTACCTTCTTGACGAGTTTTTCCCTTTCTTATTTCTCTAATAAAGGCTCGAGTTTTTTTTATTTTTTTTATTGATTGGTGTTTTAAAAAAAACCTCAGAGAGCAATTTCTACAGGTTCCTCGAGGCCCCGCACTAATCTCCCCCTGCGTCCACCTTTGGTCTGTGGACGCACTCCTTTGAGAAGCACTGAGTCAGATCAAAGAGCCTTTTCCTCTGCAGGTTCACCGCCCACCAACCCAGCCGCAGTTTGTCTTTGACCGGGATATGAATTGAGGAGAGTTCGCTTCAACACGCCCTTTCTTTACTCCAGGAGTCCTGACCGCCTCTGTGTGTGAGTGTGTGTTCGTGCGTAAATGTGTGTGTATGTGTGGGAGGCGGAGGGGGTTGTGGTGTGTTGTCTTTTATTTTCGCAGACCAAAGCAGAGGGGATTAGACGATTTTGAAGCACTCACCTTTTATTCAAACAAATTATTCACTTCAGCTAATAAGAGGAATTTGACGCACGTGAACTTTTTGAGGTTGATTCAGCGTTCAACCCCCATCGCCCATTCTTTCTTTCTTTCTTTCTTTCTTTCTTTCTTTCTTTTGTGGACCCTCATTCCTCTAATCGATTATGTGTTCTTCTTTTATACTTTAAAACACCGGCCCATATTTACTTCCACTTTTGTGACGGTATGCATAAACATACACACATATCACTTTTAGGTGTCAGTAAGCGGCAGAAATGAGGGGGGGGCTGGATAGAGGGACGAATCACTGATCACTGGTCTGCTAGAAATGATGAACAGGAAATGATTCCCCATGATCAATCACCACACAATTGATTTCACCCACTTTCTTCATATCCAAAAACCAACACCACAGGTGCTTCCAGTCTTGGCTCGGCACTGAATGTTGACTGTGTCCAATACCCATTTGGTCCACTCTTGCGCGCGCAATGGCCGTGGAGAGGAGGGGGGTGTTCTGAGGTGAAGTGGGGGTGAGAAGAGGAGGAGTGTAGACCAGAGAGAGAGAGAGAGAGAGAGAGAGAGATGTGGAGTGGCTGTGAGGGGACAGGAAGGGAAAGGAACAGTCGCTTTGCTGCTCAATTAGCGTTTTAATCTCCTTGTTAATCTTTCCTCAAGACAACAACAGGATCACACTTTTCACATAGCAGCTTTGTTTTATTTATTTATTTCCAGAAACAAAAGGGCGAAGGGAGAAATCGACGCGCACTTTGCGTAAAAACCCAACTGATACCAAACCATTTTTACGCACGACTTTAAATTGGAGTTTTAACCAGTAACCTGGATTTAAGATGCAGTCTGAGCTTTTGGGGAAAAGGCTGCTGTAATTTCAGATCAACTACCGACTCTCATCCACAGTGAAACTACCTGGACACTACTTTTTTTGGTTGGCCCTTTCAGCTTATTTTAATGGTAGTTTTTTTGTATACTTCCAAATACTAGAGACTGGAAGGAAAAGAGTGGACAGGGTGAAGTGGACTGTAAGAAAACAGAATAGGAAAACTGGGTCAAAAACACAGAACACACGTGAGTCGGACTCACTGTATCGCCAACGCTGCAGGGTTTGTGTGCAGACCCAAAGACCCAGCAGGACTGAGCAGGACGCCTCCTTACTTTCTGCCCATGTCTCGACAGCAGAGCACTTTCCCCAGCGCCGGCTGTGTGGCGGTGACGCGGCGGACCATGGACAACAGGCCTGTCCGGAGAAGGCGAACCGGTGCCGTGCGACATCTGCTGCTGGCAGCCGCCTTCCTCGCCTGCAGCTCCCAACTGCTGGTGGTGGATGCCAATTCATGGTGGTGAGTAACTGAATAATCACTAGTGGTGCATTGCTTTTTTAAAAAATAAAGATAAACAGTGGGTGAACTATGACCTGGGAGAGCAACTGTTGACAGAATTTCAGAAGTTTTATATGCTAAAGCCCCCAATTTGTATCCAAATGATTGATAGCAGCCTTAAAATGAATTTACAAAAGTCTACTTTCTCATCACATCCTCTGTATTGTGTTTTGCTGGAATAGATAGATAGAATGCTATCGATAAGATGACAAATGGAAGAAAATGTTAACTATAGACTTTGTGTTGCCTCTTGTGTCTGTGTGTGTGGGGAGGGGGTGATGTTCCAGTCCTGTGGTAGAGCACTAACAGTGAATGGAACAAATGTGAAGGCTCTGTCACAATATTTACCCTGGCCAAGCCCCAAATGGCACTGCATGGCGGCCTGCTGCTGCGCCTATAGGACCTTCAATTAGCCACACTTGTTCTTGACTTACAAGACAGCATGCAACAATGTTATTCAGCTGGCTTTGTGGTAATGTGGTGCAGGGTGTGTGCAGGTTAGGGGAGGCTTTTTAGGGAAATTTAATATACATTTCCATTCAGAGGTATACTCAGCCAACTAAATGCAATCTAAAGACAACACCCCTGTTGCCCAAATTGTGTCATAACTTCATTATTGCACTTATAATACATGTGATAACTTGGTAACACAGAACTTATCGCCCTGTCGCTCTTCAGTTATGGACCATCTTCACACAGTTTGATTTCCCTTTGTTTGGAGAGCCTTTATGGCCATGAAAGGACACACCTCTGTCACAAAGAGTCAGATTAATTCATTCAGAGTCATTTTTCCTGTGTGTGGGCACAGATTGTCATTTTCTTTTAAAGCAGAAGTGACTCCACATGTATGATTGTGGTATAATTGTTTGGGTGAAAAGGTAAGAAGGATAGGAAAGGAAACACATGGAGAGTGTTTCCAGTGATGAACACCAGAAGAGTCTATTTATCTACACTTTATAGGCCAGTTGTACTAATAAACTTGTGTCTGAACTTTGTCATCCACAGCGACGACCTCCTCTTAGAGAGAGAGTCGTAGATCACAGAAACCCCGTCTGTGCCATTTCTCTTTGAGTTTAACAGATAGAGTTTATTGGGTTTAAATTGAGACTTAATATGGCCTCTATCTCTCAGGTCACTAGCTCTGACCCCGATCCAGCGGCCAGAGATGTACATCATCGGAGCTCAGCCTCTCTGCAGCCAGCTGTCTGGTCTCTCTCAGGTAAATTCACGTCTGCCTGCTTTAGTCTTTTATTACTCTCATAACTTGAATTCAGTGAGTATTTTGGGGCGTTTTTGGCTCTACAACATCAGCAGCATCCTCTCTTGTACCCCTGACTCTGAGGAAATGATCAAATAAAGCAGAGAATTTCCCCACAGGGACCGTTAAAGTATCAAACCATTAACCATTAACATGCTAATCTCTGCTAATCTCTCCTGTGCTGCTGCTGTGCGGTCTGCAGGGCCAGAGGAAGCTGTGCCAGCTGTACCAGGACCACATGGTCTACATTGGAGACGGAGCCAAGACAGGCATCAAGGAGTGCCAGTACCAGTTCAGGCAGAGGAGGTGGAACTGCAGCACAGTCGACAACACATCTGTGTTCGGACGGGTCATGCAGATTGGTGAGTTTTGATGAGAAATCAGGAACTGCATGGAAAGGTTGTTATTGTCTAATGTTTTAAAAGACCCAACAGTCAATTTAAGAGTGATGGCAAGTTCCAGTCTTGTGTTTATTTTGTGCCTTTAAGAGGTTTGTTTGTCTTTCTTTGCCTCCAATTCTATTGTATGTTAATATAGCCAATGTCTCTGTTGGAAGACAATTGCATATAAGCAAAATAAAGTGATTTCCTTAAGTATGCAAAAGCCCTGAAGTTACCCTGAATCAAACCAGAAAAACATGCAAAAAAGCCCTCCAAGAATTGTCAGTGGCGACAGCTGTTTTGTGTGATTGGCTACTCTGAAATATAAAACCAGTAATGACAGAAGTTGTGGGTGATAGAAAACGTTTGCCAAAATCTATTAAACTGAACAGAACAAAAGGGGTCGTTTGAGGTCAGTCAAATAACAGAGTGAAATAATAACACGCTGTATTTCGACAGGAATATGAGTTGAACAGTAGCCTAAAATTTCATCCATACAGAGTATAGTGGGTTGGAGAGATGCTGGCCAATGAACAGGCAGGCCACACAGCCTCAACAGAGTTTGGACAGGGTATTAAATAAAATATAAACATTTCCAAGTTAGTGCAGCCATAGAGATCAAATACTATAATCTAAATGAAAATATATTATAATATTTTCTATAATACATAGTGCGACAATGAGTTAATTTAAATTGTATTTTGGATTTATTAGGCCATTTGTCATAATATTCCTCCTTTTGTTTATTTAATATTAGTAGCCTATCATTACAATATATATGGTGTATATGTGGGTTAAACGTCCAACATTTTACTAGAGTGGAGTAAGAGAGTGTTTTAAGTTTTAAGTATAGTCAGCACAGATATTTAAATATTCTTACTGAAGGGTACATTTGGTTCTTTACGATATTTATTATATCTATGAGTCTTTTTCACATTAGATCTTTTCCGTGAAGGAAACAAATACCCCAAGATAAATACTCTTTATTAGTCCTATTAATTATTATTTCATAGCAGGTTTGAGTCTGTTTGTTTTGCGAGGAGACCCAAAGCCTCAGAGAAAACTGCTCAGAAGCCTTTACCTGACTGATTAAACCAGTTCACTTGTCGTTCCCACTTTACGCATGCGCAATGAGACGGATAACGCTCTCAGACGGGAACAGTTGCGCAAGGGAGTTATCAAAGCGCATAGAAACTGGACAATTAAAAGGGGAAGAAATCGTGTCATCCATATGCAGTAGTTTTAGAAGATATCCAGCAGTAGCTCAGATCCTGGATCAGTATCATGCGCGTCTAATTCCCAGCAGGCGATGTGGGAAACCTCTCATCAACAAGTAAGTGTCAAATCCGCTGCGGGCAGTCAGACGAGGTGTTTGCTGCTCTTTCTCTGTCTCCGTCCCTCTCTGCCTGTCTCTCTATTGACAGTCAGTCTATCTCCAGGTTTATACGGAGGTGTTAGTCGGTCCATTGTCCCGCGGCTCTTCTTTTGAAATGCGCTGATGAGCTGACACCGAGCCGGCAGATCCGGACCTGCTATTTGAAGTCTGGGCTCCGCAGTCTCATAAAACCACTCGGCCTCTGTGTCTCTTTATCCTGCTGCATAATATGTACGAGCATCCTGACTGGGACACTGAACCTAAAACCTGAATGAGGGAGCTCACACGCCTCAGCTCTGCGTGCATACCTGCGTGTCTGGCTGCTCGGTGTTTATTCCAGACCACAGTTACCCTACATTATATTATAGAGCGATACTGATAGGCTACAAATAACACAGCAATGCACTTGAACTAATTTGCACACTGATTTGCACAGATTAAACTACCCAACAGTATATAAAATAGTTCAAATTAAAACACAGACGGGGACTATTTTACTGCATCATAATACTTAAAGTATATTTTGCTGATGCATTTGACTCAACTAAGGTTTTGAATGCAGGACTTATATTATAGTCCTACTATAGATTTAAGTATAATAACATAACAATATTAATTACAACTAACACAGTAACATGATTTAAGAAGTAAATAGGCATAAGTAGGATAAATAAATAGGAATGATAGCATTTATTAATGTTTTATATTTTAGTAGTTTATTATTTATGTATTAAAAACAGTAAATTAGCCAGAATTAACACAAAAGGTTCATTTTCATCTGTTGTCCCTAAAATCTGAATAAAATAACTTAATAGCCTAATATATGACACAAAATACCTTTATTTATGATCCAGATCAGTAGAGGTCCACCACACACTGGCAACAAGGTGCTATTACATAAATAATAAAGTGTTAGAAGTTCATTAAAGGACAAAAAATTAGGATATAAAATAAACTGTCTATAGTATAGAGTATTCTGTAGTAACATTACAGGAATATCATAGTGAAACCATAAAAATACCATTATGTGTAAGGCCACTGAACTCACTGTCCTACCTGAGTAGGACAAATGTTCATATCAAATAAAGACATTTAAGGGAGAGATTTCTAAAAAAGCCTCGCTGTGGTGTTTGTAAATGCAGCCTCGACCAGAAATACCACAAAGCTCTTTGCTGTTCACATGCAAATGTTCAGCTTCAGAGCACTTTACCTCCTACCTGTCAGGCCCTCGTCGTCTTTGTCCTTTTATTCTTCTAAATGGTTTGTGTATTAATGCAGAGAATAGGCATCCGGGCTGTGTTGTGTATTCAGTGTAAAATGGTGTTCGATGGTGTTACTATCTAAAGAGTGACAGAAGTTTCATGAATTCTAAAATATAACACTATAAATATGTATATAAACTATTCTGAATGCCTGCCACCAGGTCAGCTTTGGTCCGATAGGGTTGGGGTTAGGTTCCTTGTCATTTGTCGGGGCTTTAAGTAAAAGATCTGGATACTTCTTCTACCACTGCCTGTGCAAATAGTTTTAATTCATTTGTCCAAGAATTGAGATCTTTGAATTTTCTGGCGTTACCCCAATACAATGGAGAGGACGCATCTGTTCTCACTGCATTGAAAAATTATCTTCCTGAAACTGTGTACTTTTTACTCTGAAAAATCCACAGAACATACTGTCGACAGTTTTTATGTGGACTATTTATTAGGTAGAAAGCAGTTCCAATGAAAACTGTTGGCACAGACTAACAGGAACATTGTTTCTGGAAAGACATGTTGCTTTCTTTTTGTTGTGAGCACCCCAAATGAAATTCCATGCAATTCAGTTGTGTATTAGGATGGAGGCAGAAACTGTTATCTGGGAGAAGTCACCCACACTGACCACAACTAGGACACACAAAGGCCAATTACATGGAAAAACATATGTGTTTACCTCATTAGATGCTGCAAATGTATTATGGATCACTGAGCGGGTATTTAAAGTTGTTGAGTCTAACCAGGTACCAGGAGTTAGAGCCTAAAATCACATCTATTGTCTATTGTTAGGTCAAGTGGGTGTGGGGCTGTTTGCTGTGTGTGTGTGTGTGTGTGTGTGTGTGTGTGTGTGTGTGTGTGTGTGTGTGTTGGAGGGGGGGTTAACCTGAGCAGTTACCCATGTTTCCTGTCAGTGAACACACTCACCACAGCCCTAATTACAAAACATGTTGACAAAATGCAGCTTATGGTGCGTGTTAAAGGGTATAAAAGGTTTAGATATTGGTGGATTTTAATATTTAAATGTTAAAATCTACTTCCTCTCTCCATCAGGCTCCAGGGAAACAGCCTTCACCTACTCCATCAGCGCGGCCGGAGTGGTGAACGCCATCAGCCGGGCGTGCCGTGAGGGCGAGCTCTCCACCTGCGGCTGCAGCCGTGCCGCTCGACCTCGAGACCTGCCCCGCGATTGGCTGTGGGGTGGCTGCGGCGACAACGTGCACTACGGCTACCGATTCGCCCGGGAGTTCGTGGACGCCAGGGAGAGAGAGAAGAATTACCCGCGCGGTTCGACTGAGCACGCCCGAACACTGATGAACCTGCAGAACAACGAAGCAGGAAGACAGGTACGGCAGACATGGACACACATGGACTTTAATTTGCTAACTTTTTAACCCACATCTGTATGTCTGTGAGGAATGTGTGTGTGAGTCGAGGTGGCCCCTTATTGCCTGGCCTGGCAGTATTTTTGAGTGTGTGTGTGTTTAGGTTATTTATTGGGAGGGTCCAAATGGTATAACTGCTAACGCCCTTGGAGTCTGGCTAGGTCGCCAGGTCAATGCACATTCCAGTGAAGTAACACACACACACATATAAACGCTCATACACATATAAATGCAGAAACACAATGGACAATAATGCGTAATTGCATGTTGAAATTAAACCACAAAAAATGTGCAAGGAAAGAAGAAAAGAGACGGATGGATTTGGTTTTTTTTGGGCCACTCTGGTTGCCATACAACAATAATTAGAAGTTTCAAACTTGATATTGGAGGTAAAGTTGTTTGGAAATGCTTTCAGGTGGGGAGAGCATTACAGGAAATGCTTTAAAATAAACCTTTTCACCTTCAACTGAGCCATACACACACACACACACACACACACACACACACACACACACACACACACACACACACACACCTCCCTCATAAAAGGTCCATTTGCCCATTCTGGTACACATTGGATCAGGAGAATGTGTTTATCTTCAGTAAGAGGAGCTTTGTTTAAACTGTTTGCAAGGCAGAGACACTGTGTGTGTGTGTGTGTGTGTGTGTGTGTGTGTGTGTGTGTGTGTGTGTGTGTGTGTGTGTGTGCTTGCGTGGCTGTGTGTGTGTGTGTGTGTGTGTGTGTGTGTCCTCGTCTCAGCTCCATTTGATTTGTGTGAGAGACAGTGAGCCTGGTTTTGTGCGAGTGTATCAGGGGTCAAAGGTGAGGGTCTGGAGAGGTTGTGTTTCTGCTGAGGGTCCCATTGGGGCTATAGGAGAGTGCATGAGAGAGACAGATCTACTGCTACAGCCTTGCATGCACACACATTCACACACACACACACACACACACACACACATACACACACACACACACACACATACACATACTTTCTGTAACACACACACTCTTTTGAATGACTTTTCCTCCTCGCTCCTGTTTGATCCCTGGTTTTCATTGTTGTCTGTCCATCGAAACGGAAGAGAGGAGAAGAGAGAGATGAAAAGGAGGAGAGGAAGACAGTTTCTCTCTTCCTCTTCATCCCTTCTTCTCTCTCTCTCTCTCTCTCTTTCTTTCTTTCGTGGACACGCCAGTTTGTCCTAAGCAGGATTTGTCTTGCTTGGTTGAACAAGGCAAACCACAGGGCTTTTGTGAAGGTGACAGGGGCGTGCCACTCGCTGTGTGTGTTTCTGTGTGGTGTGTGTGTGTGTGTGTGTGTGTGTGTGTGTGTGTGTGTGTGTGCTCAGCCTCATTTGATTTGTGTGGAAGGCGGACAACGTGTGTGTGTCTGTGTGTACAAGCGTCTGGAGACAGAGACGCAGGGTGAGGGATGGACCTCCGTCACACTCCCCCGACTCTCAAAAGACCTACACACACAAATACACACATGTACACAGCCACGTAGGTCCGCTGTCTCCGTTTCACACAAATCAAATGAGGCAGGGCTCGTCACACAGAGACCAAAACAGCTAGACGTGCATTCCCGGTCTAAAGACAACAACAGGCCACTTTTGTGCCGCCTCTGCTCTGAGCACAGAAGTAAACTTTCATATTTATCCATCAACCTGTGGATCACTTTGTTGCTCGTTGCAGCTATGGCCAGACTTAATTGTTTTTTTTAAAAGTCGTAACAAAAGAGATTTCATGTGCGTTTGGATCCAAAGAAAAGCACAAGAATGTGCTACACTTAGCTCATATCTCCACTTTGGTCCTCAGTTGTGGGTGAAATATCAGTACTGTCCTAAACCCTGCATGTTGCAAACACACACACACATGCATTTTAAATTCTTATCAAGGGCACTGGGTTTCCAAAGATACCAAATTTGTCACAATTAATACACAGATCTGCAAAAACTAAAGTGAAAAACATACAGAATGTTTGTATTTGATGGAATAGTAATGCATTTATTAATACATTTTATATATGGCACTCAGGGTCACCTTACATCATATAATAAATCAGTACAAGCAAAAACAACAACCGGCCAGCAATAACTTCAGAAATCAGTATTATAAAATAAGATGCAGTGAGTACAGTTAGAGTGAGTAAGGTAGTTTAAAAAGATCGTGTTTAAGAGTGTAAGAGATTCTAGTGTACGATGTGAGGGGAGTTCCCCAGTTTGGGTGCAGCACAGGAGGAATCCCTGGCACCCATTGTGCTGAGGTTGCTGGAGGTGCGAGTAGACCTGCTGATGAAGACCGCAGGGACTCTCGCTCCCTATGGTCTTCAGTTTGAAGGAGGTCTGTGAGATAAGCAGGTGATAGGTTATGAAGTGCATGTTGATCTGTTGTGATGTAGTTGTAGTAGTAGAAGTAGTAGTACTGTAGTAATTAAAAATGACATATTAGACTTGGCTATTTAATTCAATAGAAGAATGATATATAGCAGCAGATACGGACTATTATATGAAAGGCAATGTGTGAAATTAATTCTATTTAAAGAGAAACTTCTGATCCCCAGTTTGTTCCAATGCAATGCTCTCATGTAATTTTCAAAATTGATCTTGTTAGAATAGTGTTTGATTTACAAGCACAAAACATTTAAGCAGCAACCACAATATATTTTCTAGTCTTTTTCTGCAATGCATTCGGCCTTGGGACAAAGTGCCGTCAAAGCTCCACATGAGGACAGAAAAGGTTTTAGAGAAGTCATGTCAACTTTATCTATACAGCCCAAAATCATAAGTGTGCCTCAAAGCTTTTTACAGTCTGTGCAGCATAGAAAGCCACAAATCGAGAAACACTATGACAATATTTGGTATATAGATTGTAGATATATGTGAAGAATATGGATCCAGGAAACTGTGTATTAGTATTTTAAACCCTGGTTTGAAAGTTGCTGATTTTAATCACAGAAACAATCAGTGTGAAAGTCAGTTAATTCAAACTGTAATTCACAGAATTACCTTAAAAACAAAAAGCTAAGATTTAATGTACTAAAAATATTTTTAATTGCAACAAGAAGACAAACAAATGTGATAAAAATGTGAAAAAGTGTCCCTCTTCTTGGCTACTCCTCATTCATTGCTTATCCTGTCACAAAGGGTGGGCAATGTTCTCTATTTCGTGTACTAACTCTACCCACCCACCCACACACACACACACACACACACACACACACACACACACACACGGCTCCTAACCCCTAACCCTGTCTGAGCAGAACCTATTGTGCGTGACACAGAGACCGTGTCTCTACCATGGATGACTGAGCGTGTGTGTGTGTGTTTTCATCAGGTCCAGTGTCACTGCGCCCAGCAGGCACGACCCACCAAATAGCTCAGTATGACGCTGGACACACACAGACACATACAGTGTATGCATGGTTAGATTTAGACAGTGTGAGGTTATTGGCAGCTTGTAATAATGATAATAATGATAATGAGCTGTTTCTATAGCGCCATTCCAAGGAGGTAGCTATGAATCAAGAAATGTGCAAAATAACAGTTAGAGCAGTAAAATAAAGATAGAAAAATAAAGAACAGAAAACATAAATAAGCAATAAAATAAAAGACAGAGAGCCAGGATCAGTTTTAGGCTGTTGCTCATAAACTCACACCGATTTTGCTTCCCTAATATCCTTAAAAATATTAACACAGGAGGGGGCCATAGATAAAAAAGAGTTGTATCCCTAATTTCCGTATTACCGTGGTTCTGAACCTCTAATAAACCCCACAGTGGGGGATGTGAGGAAACATGAAGGCTCGTAAAACAACAAGGAGTCATAAAATATAAGGATTACTCCTGGTGTTGTATGTATGAAACTAATCCTTAACTTCCCAGTTACTCCTCTCTCACTGTGAATGATAGAGAGATGTTTAGGAATAGATAGAAAGTTGCCCTTTTTATTTCCCATTTAAATGCAATCAGTTTTGTAAAAGGAGTTAGAAACTCTTAGAAACAGAACCAGAAACCCTCAAAACAAGTTTTCTACCCTACCTTCACAAAATGTCATTGTCCTCTGCCCTCAGTGTCTGACTGAGGGGGTCACAGGGGTCGAATCGCAGGATTGGAGGGTGCCGAGTGCTATGCCTGCTGGGTAGTAAAGTAGAGGACAGGGGAGCAGGAGGTGGGAGGTTGGGGGTCAGGGGGGTGTTTGGGATGCAGGGGTTAACAGAGGTGAGAAGGTAATTGAGATCAGGCAATGTGAGGAGACAGAGCGGTGGCTTTCATTTGTGTGAGGGAGAATCAGGAATGGTTGATCCAGGAAGTCCAGCGCGTTGATGTGTCGGGGGATCGGTGCAAACATATCACAATGCATGATTAGTGACGAAGTACATACACGTATAATTCGTGTGTGTGTGTTGAGGAGAGTTGCATTGAATGCTGATTAACTGACGTGGTGAAGCTGCATGGGTGAAGGGCTCCCCCTGCTGCCCCCCACTTTAGCTAGGACCATAAATCTTGTACTTCCTGCTCTGTTTTTTTTTTTAAACATACCCATATGTAAAAAAAAAAAAAGAAAAAAAAAAAAAAAAACATGCTTCATAATGCCTAGATGTGGCCAAACAATTTGCAAACTTAATGCAAAGAAACAGTGAAAACGTATGAAGATAATGGCATCCAGACTGTTTGGATATGCAATGTTTTAGATGATTGGTGAGTTTTTTGGTTAAAATAGGGCGTTTAGTTTGGAAGTTACGGCCAGATTTTGCAGGATCTAGAACCAAAATGTTATTTATATTCATATTAAGGAGTGCGCCTGTCTGAAATGATTTGAATGAGAGAAATCTGGGGCTCAGTGTCTTGAGAAAAGTATAGCAGAAGGGTGGATCTACCTCGATCTACCTCTACAATTCCACTGAAAGCTACTGACTTTATAGCTAAACTAATAATATGTCATCTTATGGTTTTCTCACATGTATTCTTTAAAATGACTGCTTTCTATGTATGAACTGTGTGGGAAACTGCATTTACAATAGCGCCACATTTCCTCTGCCTTCTATTCTCAGTCAGCTGTTTGTTTTAGTTTGGTGGAGTAGTATTGACAGCAGTGTCAGAGTACAGCGCATATGGAGCAAAAAATAAAAAATATTTTCTTTGTTTTTCTTTGCTTTTCACTTTTTCCTCTTCGGTTATATATTTTACCGCATATTTTAACAGGAGGGGGTTTTGCACCAGCGCACAATGGTGACAGAAAACCGGAGACAGGAATCTTTCTAGATTTATTGCTGTTATAAAGCTAATTTTAGAGAAAAGTCCCTCAGGAGGTGTAGCAGTGCATGTATAAGTGCACAGCTGGCACATGTGGATCTTACATGTGGTGTCGCTCCTTTCTGCCATTATTCATCTGCCATTTTCCTCCCATTTAATTTGGCCGCAGTAGCTTTAAAGATTTTGGTTCAACAGATAGAAAGAGATTGTAATGCTTGCATTTTTACCATTTTAAGGCAATTTAACTGCACCAAATCACCTGTACTCCACTAATTAAATGCGTATACTCTTAGTTGCTATCTCCCCAAGCTCTCTCTGTGGCAGAGCTGTGGTTTGGGTTCAGCTTTATTTCATAAGAACTAAGAAAACTATTTTTTCACTGAAATTATACACCTATGGCATAATATTTAAAAACAAATAGTTTTAGTCTTTGACCAAAATTGGTATTCACTGCGTCGTGGCTCTGTAGAGCAGCATTAACTAAAACTATATAAACTTAAGATTTAGATAATGTGTCATCTGGATGTACCTTGATTTATCCAGGGGCAGCTTGTTAAAGGCACATTTATTCTGCATCAGTTGCTGCTAAATTGTTGACGGGTGAGAGTGGTTACATATGTTCACCACCAGATGGCAGCAGCATAGCAGCAAATATAGCAGATCTACATCACAACCATAAGAGTTTCAGACCAGGGGTCTTAAACTAGTGGCCTACAAGGAGGTCAGATCCAGTCTGCAAGACAATTTCATGAGAAAACATTTTTACGTTCAGCCCTTTTTATTTTTCTTCAGTCTTACTTTTACAGTGGTCATTTGATTTTCAATGAAGTCAAAATCGAGCAAGCTAAACCAATACTTAAACTACTACAATGTCTCTGACTAACCCTAAAATTAGAGTTCAAGAAAAATCTCAAGAGAGATTAATTGTTTTTTGTTTTTTAGTTTAATGTGACTCTGTGTATATGTGGGGGAAAACAGACACTATAAGATAGCGATGAAATCAGGTCTAACATCTCTGTCTCTTTCTCTCTCTCTCTCTCTCTCTCTCTCTCTCTCTCTCTCTCGTCACCAGGCAGTCTATAACCTCGCAAATGTGGCCTGTAAGTGTCACGGCGTCTCAGGTTCCTGCAGTCTGAAGACCTGTTGGCTTCAGCTGGCTGACTTCAGGCGTGTCGGGGAGTTCCTGAAGGAGAAATATGACAGTGCGGCTGCTATGCGCATCGGACGCAAGGTATTGAACTCGCAGCCGAGTGTCATGAACAAAACACTGAACAATAATCCTAAATTGTACACCAACTGATCTCTCTCTCTCTCTCTCTCTCTCTCTCTCTCTCTCTCTCTCTCTCTCTCTCTCGACTTTGGCCCTACCAGGGCAAGCTGGAGCTGGTAGACAAGCGCTTCAACACACCAACCCCAGACGACCTGGTCTACATCGACCCCAGCCCCGACTACTGCCTCCGCAACGAGACCACGGGCTCGCTGGGCACGCAGGGCCGCCTCTGCAACAAAACCTCGGAGGGCATGGACGGCTGCGAGCTCATGTGCTGCGGCCGAGGGTACGACCAGTTCAAGACCTACAAGCACGAGCGCTGCCACTGCAAGTTCCACTGGTGCTGCTACGTCAAGTGCAAGCGCTGCACGACGCTCGTGGACCAGTTTGTGTGTAAATAGCACTGGAAAGCAGGATGAGAGAGGAGGAGAGGGAGAGGAGATAGAGAGGGAGATGGTGGAGGGTGAGGGATCGGAGAAAAGGAGGATGATCTTTCAGGGTTTTGTTCAGGATAAGTTGAGACACAAAAGTTCTATTTTCTGATCAGTTTCCTTCTCTCCCCCACATATAAACCTCCTGCTTTTTCACATCAACAGCAAAAGCTGCAGCACCTGTGTGGGCATTTTTAGCACAAAGATTTAGAGATAGATAATTAGGGAAAGAACAGATGGATGAAAAGATAGGAAGCAAGGAGGAGTGCGATTTCTTCCGTGCTTTACGAACAATTCTGATTGTTTTTCTCACTGCTCCATCATCACTTTCTGCTGTCCTGTGTAATATCCTGATCACGACCCTGAAGGAAGGAGGGATGGAAAGAAGGAAGGATGGACAAAGAAGGACATTAAGGATAAATGGACCTAGAAAGTGGAACAACTGGATCCTAAAAGAGGGGGGGGGGGTGACACATGGGACGAGTGTGATAAAGATATGAGAGATGAAATAAATATATAATAAAATAATAAATAAACATACAGCTGTTATTTAAAGAGACTCAAACAAACCTAAGGCACAGTTTGGACCCATAAAACTCAGTCCTTTTGGAGATTAAAGCCATTTGAGTGTTATAATGTCTCTTTTCAAAGAACTTTTGACCTTTAACCCTGCGAGAGGAATGACTACATACGTGACTTTTGCTAACGTTGCTCAAACAAACTTGCAAGAGAACACCGGGAATGTGGACAAATGTCAAGACTGAACCAGACGGATGAGAGCGAGAGGAGGAATCACTTATTGAGGGTGGAGGAGAAAAAAAGGGAAAAAGTTCAACTTTGGACGATTATTTTGCAACAAAAACTCAGAAGACAGTTTCACACACCACACAGCTGATTGGGAAACTCGAGCACAGATGTGTCCAGCTGTAGAAAATGCATTTAAAAGTGCAGTTAAAACACTTCAAGTCAAAAAGGACTAATGACTTTCAGGACACACTCTGTCCATTTGTCTCAGTGTAACTACTGCTGTTAGAGCAGATTCCCAGCACCTGTGAGCTGACAAGTGTGTCTGTGCAGGTTAATGAGGCCGGATTGCGGCCATCTTGACAACCGCAGCCATTTAAAACAAGCAGCGACCTTCATCTGACAATGAAGTGAGCAAAACCTCCATTAGTGAGATTAATGTGCTGTATCTGCTTTAATGAACCCGCACTAAGAGACACGTTCACTGCGAGTGGACCTCTTCATCTCATGTTGTTATGCAACCTGTTAAGTCAACAAAAAGCCCTGTGGTGTCGATTTGGCAGTTTCTGCCACCAATTTAACATTTTATAATACTGTTATACCATGAATTTTGCAATTTGTATGGGTTGGGTTGAGAATATTGTAAACATATAATGTAATCCAATCGATAGACACAAACATGAAGAGGACAAGTGGACAGAAGAGGACTGAACATGCTGCGGAAAAAAACTGAATGTGTTAGCGTGGAAAAACAGAGGACTGCAATTTATTATGTGCTACTTTAAAAAGAAGTAGTAGATCAGAAAAGAAGGTATATTTTATTATTGTTTTTCATTTTCTGTTTTCTATGTTTTATACATGAGTATTATTGTGTATTCTTTTGATAAACTAGTCTTCGACAATGAGGCGTTGTTCTGTTTTTGAGTCGGCTGCAGTTCGTTTCGGAAAAGTCTGAGTCCGGCCAACACTTCACTCACTCTGTTCCCTCGACATCTACAAACAAATCCTTGTCATTTTAGAGGGTGTTTTGGAAAAGGATGCTGCAGGCAATGCAGCGGAAGAGACTGAATTACAGTAGTGCCATTCACAACAACAATGCCAAAAGTATAAATGGAATAAAACATTCACAATTAATATGTAAGTAAGTGAAAGTATGACACGAATGGAAGAAATTGACTAATTTAGGTCATTATATACTGGGTCACCGGCTAAATGTCTGACAATTTTATTTAACTCATTTTTTAGCAAGTTGTCATTTACAGTATTTTTGTATGACATAAACTTTTCAAGGAATTAAGACTCTGGTACTAAACAGGCTTTAACAAAGGAGACAATCCCAAACTGTCACCCATCGAAATTACATTGTTGTAATAGCAGTGCAAACTAAAGCTAAAACTTTTATCTCGAGTCAACACTATCCACTGGAAACTATAATGGACGTTTATAGGTATTTATGATATATTTTGGGTGGCTGAAATTCACTTACTGTGGAGGAATCAAACAATTTGTCCGATCTTCTGTTGTGTATGTTTTCCGTACAGATTCAGCCTCAGGAACAATCAAATAATCCAAAAAATGTTCACTTGTTCATTACATTACATTGAGGTTTGACGTGAGTTTGTTAAACTTTCTCACAATTTGTATGTTTCCATTCTGAGACAGTGAGAATAGTGTGTGCACTTTAGCAGACAGTCCTTAAATCCTCAAACTCATTATTCATGATTAATGAGTGCAGTTTAGCTCAAATTAACTGAAATTACAGAACAATCACATACCTATCCATGTTGCTCACCCCATGATCAGATCAGTATTAACGTACTGACACAAGCAGAATGTTTTCTTGTTTAATACTACTTTGTGTTTATATATATATATATATATATATATATATATATATATGTGTGTATCGTTTTATCACATAAAAGAGTAAAATATGTATGTTGGTAAAGTTGTTGGTGATTTTTCCCAGTTGATCTATTGAAAGTTGGGACTTTTTTAAAATTGCATCCATTTATTATGATTATTCCTGCTTGTTCTTGTCACTCCTTCTGATTTCATCTTTGTTTTCTCACGCCTCCTCGGGACCTTTGATCCCATCAGATGGACAAACAGCTTGACTCTTCATCTGTTCCACTGATGCCAGGCTGCTTTTATCTCTCCGCGTTCATGTCTCAAACTACATAATTTACACTGGACTCTTTTGTGGTTACTTTATGGTACCGGCAGTATGACTCTTCTCTATATAGCTCTATAAAATTCTCCAGCAGCTAAACAACCTCTAACAACTTTTAACACGTGCTGTAAATGTCAAGCGCGCAGTCATGGCTGAGTGGGTCTGTACAGTGACCTAACTAACAATCCCATTACTTTTAGCTGCTCACAGCTAATTCAATTAGACCACTGAGCAGAGCAGCATGACTGACCTACAGTACTGTCTGTGTGTAATCCGCCTCACCTGATACAGGAGTGTGTGTGTGTGTGTGTTTAATGTTCTCATCAGAGACAAAAACTGCTGCTGATGATTATGCCTACAAAGACTAATATTCATGTATTAATTACATTTTTTGTAGGTGTCCAAAGAGTGTGTGCGAACAAGAGCATATGTGTATTTACTGAAGATTAGAGCAGTGAAAGTGTAACCCGGTGCTGTCTCTAATCCTTTTCACCTGACAGCCATCTGCTGCAGTGATGCTGCTAATTTGAAATGCACCTAAAAAGAAGTCAGCTTTTCTTGCTGTTATGATAATTTTAAGCACGTGTTTTTGTTCTTATGCACTTACAGTACTGTTTTTGTGTTTTTTTATTACAGTTTCAGCAGAGGAAAGAGTCTGGATGTGGTGTTGTAGCAGGAAAGTTGTCTCTCGCGTCAGCGAGTTTTGCTGACACTACCATCAGTCTGTCGCAGCTTTTGTGCCTTAAGTCAATCTTGTACATTTTGCATCGTTTTAACAAAATACAGTTAAAGCAACATTATTTCAGAAAAGTTTTCAGGCGGGATAAGATCCCTTATCCTTGAATTATGATTTATTCCTGGTTTAAGAGTACCCAAGGGGACACTTGTTAAGTAAGGAAAATTTCCATGTTGTTTCAGCCACCACTATCACCTTGGAGTTTGACTTTTGTCTCTTCAGGCATTTGGTGAGCTGGAGCTGTCCTGCAGCTTAGACTTCATTGTAAACATTTCCCTTATCTCCCTCGCTACAGCTTTGACTCTGCTCCTCCTGGAGACACAGCTAAGCAGCCAAGTGTGTGTGTGGGGGGGCAGATACATGCAGCCATTGGGCACTTTAAAAGGCCAAAAAGTGCCTCTCTGCACATCTGCATGGAAAACTAGCCTGAAACATCAATACAGTGTTCAAGGATGGCACCTGCAGGACCTTTGAGTGTTTGACAACCAGCTGTTTAATTATGAGGCCAAATCTGCTTAGTGGCACAATTGTTCCTCTGCAAGAATTGCTCATACAATTTATCTTAACATCGCAGTTTTGTGCTGTTTTTCACACTGAGCAATGAGATAATTCCTCAACAACCTGTTCTCTCTGTATGTTAAAGCAGAAGGAGTTGGAAGCTCTGGTTTCGGTTCCTCCAGGACAGCATTCTGGATAAAAAAACAACCTTAAAATAGACAAATGTCCCTCCGCAAATAAAATGAAGCCAAGATCTTCAGTTATACAGGGCATGTTTTTCCTCATAAGAAGCCATTCTTAGTGTAAAAAATCTGTAAGGATGTCAGTGGGCTACAGCAGACACCACCACTGTATTTCACAATGCTGTCTTACTGAGACAAAGCTACTCTTCCTAGCCATACACATACATGCATGTGCAAAATGCCAGAGGCAAACTGTACAGTGGGATCTTGCATATGTCGTGTGTGTGTGTGTACATTCGCCAGCAGCTGCAGTAGTTAAGACATCCGTAGGCGAATTCCCTGATCTGGATGAGCTAAAGTGAAGACGACACAACCTCATTTTCTCTCTTCCTCTCTATAAATTCATATTCTGTTGCAGTGTCGACTGCTCTCTGTCCGTCTTTGTCTTTTTCAAACACACGCACACACACAGCTCAAACACCAAGTCAAGCACAAATGCTCAACCACTAATCCGTAAGCTAATTCGTCCAAATGCTTTCTACGAGCTTTGGCTGGAGCAGAATGGGCCGTTCAGTCTCGCTAAACCAGAATATCTAATCTTCTTGGGTGTAACTGTAGATTCCGAAAATGCACTGTGAGGTTTAAGTTCATTGCTCACATCAGTGCCACTTTATTCACCCAAATTGACGTCCAACAGGCTAAAATGGTTTCTTATTTATCACACAACGAATGCTGCAGACGGCAGCTCGTTGAATGTAAATGCTGCATGTATGCATGGGAGCATTTATCTGCATCACTGGTTTCTGTTGTAATGGTTGTAAAGTGGAAACACCTGAAACCAAGAAGCATGCAAATAATGAGCAATGATGTAACACAGACTGCTGCTGCTGGATCAAATGGGACCTCCTATTTTCAAAAGTTACATTTTAGGGGTTATTATCCAAAAGGTTTGTTAATGGCTTCAGTTATTTCTCTCAAAGATTATGCGGTCTGTGGCTGGTAATCAAACTACATTTTAATCTGGTTTGCTTTTCACAACAAAAACAGTTTGTTCATGCAAACTGCAAAATGAAAATGTTAACCATTGTCGCCTGCAAATGAAATCCATTACCGGAGCTAACATCAAACCACTTGGAGGAATTCAGGGCAGTGACCATGAGAAGTTAATAGAAGGTGTGACACCAGAAAGTATGCAAAGAGTCACTCTCTGTTAGTCATCAGTGAATACTGACGATGAAAACAATATGTACTTCACTGTTTTTTTTTGTGTGACTTAAACATAATTAACAGCACAATTGACAATGTACAGGGCTAAAAGTTAAATGCACCCGGGATAAAACTTTCCATGACATGCCATTGAGAGAATGAGGTGTGGTGGGAATTAAACTGTTTACATCATCGTGTTCTTCTTTTCCATCACACCCAGTTTGTGTATGCGTGTGTGTGTGTGTGTGTGTGTGTGTGTGTGTGTGTGTATTAGATAGTATGTGGGATCATGTGTGCTAAATGCAGCCTTGTCTGAATGTCATCACTGTAGTTCTATACTGTAGTTGCCACACTGTTAACAGACGGAGCATGGTGAAACGTCGAAGGTCTTTACTACTTATATGATTAGTGTGTGTGAGGACATGCTACAGTTCCCAGTTGCACATTTATATTTCAGTAACACAATTTGTAATACAGTTCTTTCATTAACCATTTAAAATACCCTTAAGTGACAGACAGCTGAATGAATAAGCCCTTTTGATTTTCACTGTTTAAAAAGAAATATAAACCTGTTGTCAGGTGTGGTCTTGGACTTGTGTCAGCATCCCAGCAACACAAACAATGTCATAAACACACACACACACACACACACCCACCCACCCACACACACACACACACACACACACACACACACACACACACCACTTACACACATCACTGCCAGGCAATGGAAATCTATCTGTCATTGGAAGTAAGTTATGTAAATAAAAAATTAACTAGAGAAGAATTATATGACCTGTTGTTATTCTAAGTATTACATTTTTGAATGTTTTAATTTAGTTTGCATGTATGCAATTTACATGAGACACTAATTTAAAACACTTTCAAATGCTGCTGAAAGTCTTTTTCAGTCCTCTATTTGAAGAAGGGGTTTATAGGCACAGTGAACACTCTTGATTGAATCTTTAACATAATCTTCATACAGTAAAAACAGCCAAGTCTGCTTTGTTCCGCCAGTTACAGCAGCAACAGATTACCTAAAATGGCCACATTACCCAAGGAGAGGCTGGCACACATATCCCCTCCATAAACACAGATAGAGCAACAAAGGAACATTTAAATGCTGCATTAGCAATGTGCACATGGTGCAATCGGAAATTAAGGTTATGCAAACGATACCCTGCAGTGCATATTGCCACCACTGTGAGTTCACTGGAGGCCTGTGGAGCTGAATAAGCCCGACTGAAAAACAATACATCATCGACTATTTGTAATTATGGATGATGCAATATGATGACATTTTTGAATTCAGGAACATACTGACAAATTACAGTGACCATGATGCTCAGATATCTTGTTTCCTTCTTTTCCCACGAGAGAGAAGAACGACGCAGACAAATTCACAGAACAGACAATTTTAAAGGAACCATTCATTCCATATTTTGAAGCCCTTCATTTTGTGACTTTAGAGAAACATCCTTTTGAAGAACACTACCAGTTCCAGAGAAGGTTAAAATCACATCACATTATGTGCCTGCGTACATTTGGCACACCAGTTCTATTGTGACGAGGGTGGACTTCGTCAGAAAGACAGACAGAGGGAGAAGAACTTTGTGCCAGCCAGCCAGTTCAACCGATTAGCTGAAAAACCTCTGGCTTACTCAATAAAACTGTGTGTTGAGTAAATAATGAATTGTGTAAAAATCCTTTTCAAGTCTTTGTAAGTTATGTGAGATGTCAGGAACCCAGAAAATACTTTAACCCTCTTTGTTTTGTAAATGTGGTGGGTGAGTACGGCAATCACATCCAGTTTCTTTCTAAACTTATCAAATGAATAGCTTTATTTTAATCTTTATTTTCAGATTTCCCTTTATAAATTACATAGTTAAACCAATACAGTGCCCTTTTAGTTCGAAGAAAATAAAACACTCATTAACAATTCTTATCAACCAGTTATGATGTGATAAGATAAGCTCTTATCTTAGGAGTACACAACAATAATCAGGTCAAAGTATTAAGGTAACGGCATGCTGTCTCAGCAGAGATAGTTATCGGCATTAGAACAGCAATGACAGCAACGTTTTCTACATTTTTTAGAGTCATCTCCTCCACGTGGCATTTCTGAGGCCTCTTCTTCCCTGAAGACAAACATATCTTTTGATAAAAGGTGTTGAACTTGTTCACAATGGTGGTAGAGAATATGGTCCTGATCAACCAGACCACTGAAACCGCACTGAACTGTGCTGTAGCGACACACCCGGCTGCCAGAGCCTTGCATCACAATAAATCCATTTGCACAATCATGCAATCAGAGTCAACCGTAATTGCATGCAGCGCAGCAGTGTGTGTGTGTGTGTGTGTGTGTGTGTGTGTGTGTGTGTGTGGGTGTTCTGGCATGGTACACAGTCAGGAGGTCAGGGGGTGCAGGGACAACAGAGAACAGGTGATCTAGTGGTGGTGTGATATGAAGTCATTTTTGTCTCAATGCATAGAGCATCTCAGGTATGGGGGTGGAGTTGAACTGTCCCACCACCTGCACCTGTTTCAGTTGCTCGTCACATGCCTGCAAGAAAGGACATTTCCAAGAATATTATTATTACAGCTGCAGAATAACTTCTTCTGAGCCTATCAACAATTGTGATAATCACTGTTAATGTCATATATCAGGTAAAAATACCAAAATATTGCTGTTTTTCTTTGTTTTTAAATTAAAAAAAAAACCTCTTACTATCAGCTGAAACAAGCAATTTTGAAAACATCACTTTTGGCTACTTGATAGATTAATCACTAATGAAAATAAATGTCTACATTTGCAGTTGAATATGTAATGTTTCTTTGGTTTGTGGATTAAGGGATATAAACTAGTAGTTTCCACATGGCAGCTGCTTAGAAGCTCTGTAGCGTACATATATTTGTGCCAACAATATATATTAATTAATAAAAAAATTTTTACACACTTTTCTATCACATCATTGACCAAAAAAAAAAACTACAACAAGCGTTACTCAATTCCTTAACACGTCTCTTCCGCTTCCTGGTCGCTCGGCGATGGCTCGGGTTCGTCTCCTCCGCGGAGCGATCTGATTGGCTGTCCGCCGTCATGCGAGCGGCGTCACGCAGCCATTGCCTCCCTCCGACGTCGCCGAGTCCAGTCTGGTCCAGCTACAGTCGGAACCCGCTCGGAGTGGTACAGAGGAGCGGAGCAGCGACCACAACTCTCTGTTAAACCTGTGTCACACTAACCCAGAGGACGGATTCCTCCTCGGACGTAAGGACCAGGTGAGTTATACATCCGCCATTGGCCACCAGTGGTTGTTATTATTGTTGTTAGATCTTGTTTCAGACTGTTGAATTCCAGCCGGGACTTTTTTTTTTTTCTCCTCCTCCCCGCCGCCTCTCTACAGAACCTGCGAGCTAGCAGCTTTCTGCTATCCAGCTAATTCTGGCTGTCAAAACAACAAGAGAGAAGCATAATCTGCTAGCCGACAGCGCAGCTTTGCTCTCTCTTTGACGAGACAGTGTCACTCGCATGGAGGCAGTGTTTTGGGATGTTTAAAAATAAGATAAAAAGGTTGGATGTGGTGAGCTGTCAGAATAAATACAAGCGTTGTTCAAGAGTTATCTGGTTTCTAAAGGGGGGGGGGGGGTTAGCAGCAGCCCGACTAGCCAGCTCGCTAGCTCGGTGTAAACAAACCCTCATCATAGTCTGTCGATGAGCTGCAGTCCTGTTTGTTTATTTTATTCACCGTTCACAACACAGCGTTGGGTCATATGCAAGGTGAAACGTGTTTTGCAACAGCTTGAGGTCAGACAGATAAAAAACGCTCCTTTGTGTGTGTGTGTGTGTGTGTGTGTGTGTGTGTGTGTGTGTGTGTGTGTGTGAGGTTGCTTGTGTTTTTTGGAGGTACACGTTACGAATAATCGCTGTCAACAAGAAGGTAGTCTGCCTGGAGTTTATAGGTTTCTTTGTCTTGCTTGCTCGCCAGTGTTGTGTTGGCTCCTCTATAC
The DNA here is from genome assembly GCF_905237075.1 of Dicentrarchus labrax. Taxonomy (NCBI): domain Eukaryota; kingdom Metazoa; phylum Chordata; class Actinopteri; family Moronidae; genus Dicentrarchus; species Dicentrarchus labrax. The sequence continues at coordinate 12,482,191 of NW_026136724.1, read as the reverse complement.
TCTCTCTCTCCCCTCTCTCTCTCTCTCTCTCTCTCTCTGTGTGTCTGTGTGTGTGTGTGTGTGTGTGTGTGTGTGTGTGTGTGTGTGTGTGAGACTTCAGAGCATTGTTTGCTGCTACTATTGCGCACTTCAATTTGTTTCTGTTCTGTATGTGGTGTGGTTGAGAGAGCCTTGATGATCTTATTAAAAAAACAAGATGCAAGCAGCAGCTGTAAAGGCTAATTTCATTATCAGCTGACAGTCCTGGTTTGGCTCAGATAGTTGGGTTTTTTGGGGTATCTAGCTATGTTGTGTTTTCAGATTCAGTCTGTAGTGCTTTCTGAAGAACCTACCCTTTAGACAATGCAGTAATTATTTCATAAATAAAGTATGTTTCTATGAAAGCTAGTATACGTTCATTTTCTGTTGTTGAACCTCAAAGATCTGAAGACCTGATCAGTCTGTCTGCTTTATGTAAGTCTGTGAGTACTTACTATATTTCACACAGTAAACAATTCATTTTATTGAGTTTTGTTGAACAGTTGCTTTGAGAATAAGTAAACATTTCTATTATTAACCAGCCAATATTCACTTTTTTTACCAAATAAATATGATGCTTTTTTTGCAAACACGGCTGCTGATAGTTGTTTGATATTATTGGAAAAACTCAGCAGCTGTAGTCAAAATCTACATGACTGCTGAAGAGTAAAATTCTCATTGTTTTGCTGCTGAACATTAATCTTTACTTGTACTGAATGCACATACAGTACTGCATGTGTGCCCATCCCATTTCACTCTTCTTCTGACTGGTTGGTTTGCCACAAAGTATGAGGTCATTTCATAAATATTTTATGGGCTGGGTAGCTGATAGCCTATTTGTCTTGAATCCAAACTTTCTATGTACAAAAACAGTCCCAGCCGTCCCCCAGCTTGAGATTAGCCCATGGATATTTCATGGAGCTGCGTCTTAGCTGGTATTTGTGTTGAAACCCATTTTGCAATTTTAATCAGGGCCTTCATGTGCAGTTTGACCCTTGTGGGGCTTCATAGTGTCATCACTTCCAAGCTCCTATGCAACTTAATAGCATCAGGAAGAAATGCAACACAATTACACACCCATGCTGTTATTCTTAAATTGCATTTGTGCATATCGGTGTATTTCCATGCCAATGGCCACATAAGGATGCAAAAGATTCATGCATCATCTTTATGTATTGCATAAGAAAAATAGAAATCAAGTAGAAAGATTAAGTTCTGCACAAGGCAAAGTACCCACAGTACCACAGGAAGTTTACCACATGGAGTACTTTTATCTGAGATTCATCTAATCAGAAAATATGCAGTAAGTTCCTGTTGGAAGATATTGATTTGCAATTATACAAAGAATGAACTCAGAGCTTACACCGCTTGAGCTGATGTTTGCATGAGTCTCACCCTGCTAGGCATGGCTACTGAGCAATACGTCATATTTTTTTACTGGAAGTACAACTCTCTAGAGAATTTAATGTATAATGAAGTCAGTCTTTTGACAGTGTGCCAGGCAGGAGAGCAGCCAAACATAGCTTCTAAGAATAGTAGAGAACTGTCAGTGCAAAATTGATTGATCATAAGACAGAGTAGCAGCCTCTCTCTTTCTTTTATATTCCTCTTCTTGTCTCTGTCTGTGTTTTCTTTTCCTTCCCTGACAACAAAAAACATCTCTGTGTGTATGTGCGTTGTACCAAACAACAAGAAAAAAAACACGCCTTTATCTTAAATGGTTCACGTTGTTATGTTGTTGCCTAAGTGAACATGTACACGCAACAGTATTCGCAATACGCCCAGCTAAATAAGCCTGTCGCTGGTTAATTACTTTGTCCAGAGGCACAGGAAGTTTCTTCTTCCTTAGCAGAAAGAATATGTTTGTTTCTGTGTGTGAGAGATGCATGCTGGCTCCGGCAGCTTTTGTACATGCATGTTGGTCTGAAAATACGTGGTAGTAGATTTGTGAGTGGAAAGGCAAACATGGGTGTGTATTCATTTCTATTATCAAGTTCGTCCGAAACTTAAAGTCGAACAGGATTTCCTCCCTGTACCCACATCCCAACAATAGGGAATTCTTCCTGGGAAAACACAGGAGCGATGCCACTCAAAAAGACTTTTAATAGTCAATCTATCTTTATTAGAGGCATCAACCCAATTTCCTACCTTGGTCAAAAGCTGAGAGAAAACTTACATTCAGGCAATTTGTCACTAATGTGAATAAAAACAAGTCTAGTGACCCCTGCTTAAAGCTGAATCATAGAGTTGGCTAACAATATATTCTATGGTTTTGACCCCTTAGTGTTTTATTCAGCCTGTCTCATGTTGCAGAGTCAGAAGGCACCGATATCTTAATATAGTTAGTAGCTTTAGGTTCCCTTTTCATCAGAACATTAAGGGGGCCTATTTTTATCTTTGTGTGACCCACCTTTGGATTACCACCCAGTGCTTGAAAACCACTGCATTTGGTTGCACCAGCAGAGCAAACAGCGCACTGACCTTGTTGTGGTCTGTATCTGCCCTGTGTTCAGATTTCGAGACAAAGAGCACTGTTTTTAAATATCTTTGGGTGGCAATTTGGACAAGAATGAACCAGTGTTAGCGTTAGCCCAGGCTTTGTATAGTGTGGGTCCAGGAACATTTCCCAGGACAATTTGATATGTTCAGGGATTCTCTGCTTTAGTTAAGTGGGGTTACTTTAGAGAGTCAAACTCAGCAACTATATCAGATTGATTTTTTTAGCCTAACACCCACAACTTGTGTAGAGATGGGATTTGATATAACTAGCAGGCAGTGCCAGTCTGTTATGTTTGTTTTATTGTGGCTTTTTCTGTGCACATGGATCTATATGACATTGTGTCTGTAGAAAGGTGAGTGAGATTATGTGAGCACTTTTCTCTCCTGGAGGTGAAATCAGGTCATTTGTTGGTGGACATGTTTGCGGCTCTTGCAATTCTCAATGAATTCCACTTTTTCGAATAATACCTTCGATTTTGGGCCGAGCCACTGCTTAAAAAAAGGGGGCTAACAAGGTGAAAGGTCTAGATGGCCTGTTAGACTGTTTGTGTGGATGTTTGAGACTGTTTGACAGAGGGACTAGTGGCATTTAAAAAGGATGTGACAGATTGGTCCGAACCGTTGACTATGACAAATTGGCCCATCTTCTCTGGCAAAGGACACCTGAATGTCACCTAACATATGTTGAGTGTGTGTAATCTGCCATCCTGTTTTGCTTCTAAAGAAATTGGGAATGTTTTAGGAACAGGATGGTGCGGAGACATTAATCCCGTTACACACCTATGGAAAATGATTATGCTAAAATATTTCCACCCTCCATCATGCCTGTCAAGCGTGTGTATTTTCAGTAGTAAAGTGTGCTGCGTAGCGGCCTGCTTGTGTACACACTGTGAATGAGAGAACAAGGGTGTGTGGTTCACTTCACACTGGTTCTCTTTGTTTATCTCTTCATCATAAGACTGCTGGCAGGCACATCAGTAACTCACTGCTGTACCAAGACCGAGAGGTCACCAGGGGACACACACTTGCACAGACAACCAAGATATGACATGTTACAGGAATACAACCCTAATATTAAAATTCTAGATTATTTTCTTGATATTATTTTGTTTGTATTATTCCCATCAGTTGGTCAATGTGGGTAAAATAGAGTTTCATATAGAAAAACATGCAAAATTGGCTTGCAAATAGTCTGACGTCTCTATCATCAATTATCTGAAGAAGCGAACCCCACCCATGCAAAGCTGCAAGGTTGAAGCAAACTCTTTTCTAACACAATTATTTGCACCGACTAGCTTTTAGGTCTAGCTGCATGGAGACAGAGAATCAAAGGTGTGTCTTCAGTAATATCATGGTTGGATGGGCGTGTATGTGTGTGGTTATGTTTAAGTACAGGTCTCAGTTACGACCACATGGTCCCATTGAACATGTCATGTGGTCTCCAGCAGCAGCTTTAATTGTAAAGCCGTCCTAAATACAAAGGGAGGCCTATTCAACAAGCCCCTGCCACAGGAACACACGCAGCATAAAGTGAACCCCACCACCAAATGAAGAGTTTGACTTAGGTAACTAATCCAGGTTTTTTGTCTGGAAAGAAAATGCGATGTCCAACTCTGCATAATAGTTAATAGATGGCAAAATAGTTACAATTTACCAGCAAGAAGGTCTTGGTTTTCATTTGTTGTCATTGATTGGTGTATGTATGCAAGGTCCTGATTTCTTCACCAGCATTCAGTACTTCATTGAACTCATCATTTTAATTATTCTCTTTCTGCTTGATACAAAGGCTTGAGGTCATTTCGGTTCAGAGTTTGATAATGCACAGGTTTAATAGCTTTTCGGGGACAAAAAAAAAAGTCACTAACGTCAGTATTACTTGTCTTTCTAAGTGAGGATTAAGCAAGATCAGGGGATCAAGGTTTTGCCAATGTAAAAAGGAAAGAGTCCTTGTCACCAGCATTTATCGCTACCACCACCCCACACTCACCTTACCCTGACTTACTAAAGTTTTATGTTCGACTTGTACTCGTATGATCAAATAGTGAAAAGAGAGACATACATGACATGACAAGAGCCAGTCCACCTCACCGTGTAGTTTAAAGGGCAATGTGCGAAATGTGTTGTCGTTATGTGAAAGTCGTTATCTAATATGACATGTTCGTGGCTTTTGGACCGGTGTTAAAAACAAAAGGGATTCAGCTCCCGGTCGAAGGTCTTGTGCTGTTGATGCAGTTGTTATTCAAGCCAGTCAAAGTGGCTTCTTTAAATTACAAAGTGATGTCATTTACAGTCTCTATATTAAATTAGAAGAGCTGAATGGCAACAGCAAATTTGATCAGAATGTCCTCATAGATTAAGTTATGTAGCTAGCTTTGGTGTACAGTACATTCAGGAAGTCCTCAGTGATCCACCATATATATTATGTATATTATGCACCTAATTTGCTTTGTTTTTTAACATATAAAACATGTGGTGGTTGAATTAAACATGTTAAATGTTCAGTAAGCATGTGAAAACTCGTGTTGGCAAAAAAGAACTGTCATGAGTAAACGAGATACTGATCAGTAAACCTGTTTTGGCAGATTTTAAACTGACACACCTGTGCAACCTGTTTTGACATACACGTAGTCTTCTGTTGACCGTTGCGGGCGTCGATCTAACCTGAAAAACTAGGTATGAGGTAATAGAAAGTCTGCAGGTTGGATTTCTGTTTAGATGGCATTACCTGCTTGGTGAAACTAACTTATGATATAATGATATTCATTAGAAGATAAAAAGGAAGATTGAATATGCGTCAACCTGCTTTTAATTGATATTTTTACTACGCTGTATCAAGCGATGATGTGAAGGGGGTCACATAATCTACTGTACAGAGAATTGGCACCTGAATCTGCAGCTCCTTTATAAGTTTCTAGCTCATGGTTTAGCCGTCTGACTGTTTCAGTTCACTGTCATTGCGTCGCTTTCGGCTGCAGCAGGCAGCATAAGAGCTCTAAAGACCCACTGTACACTACCTGCTCAGCACTAAAGAGCAGACGGACAGCTGGTGAACATAGTGGAGCGGTTAGCAGCTACAGAGGCAGATATTTCCCTCAGGAGTCGGTAGAGACCAAAAACAGAGCTAAAAGAGGGAATATTGGACTAAATGCTGATTTTGCTTCTGGATGTGTAAATAAGCAACTTCACCGTATATAAATTTAAAAGATGATGATACTGGATATTTAATGTTGTGTTCAGCCTCGCTGTTGTGGTTCATCCAAGGTCGTTTCATTGCTACAATTATTCTGATAAATTAAAAATTTAACAATATTTAGTACGTGTGTGTGTGAGAGAGAGAAAAGGGAGATTGAAATGTATGCTCTGCTTCCCTATGTGACACAGTTTTTGTTTGGTGACTTTCTCTGTGTGTGAGTGTGTGCGTGTGTGTCACAGGGAGAGTAATGGCAAAGCAGGTGACAGGCCACAGGCCATATCTGTCGAAGTGAATGAGACAGTGAGCACACATTGTAAGGGGAAAAGGCATGTTGCTAGACAGCTACTAACATTCCCAACGCAAGAACGACGAGCTTATGCTGAAAGAAGTTGAACAGGGATGCAGTGGCATTGCTGTGGAAGTGGATAAACATCCTCGACTGTGTCTCAGAAGCCTGTATTTTGGCGTTTTTAGTCGAATCTCCCATCAGTGTGGTCCTCGTATTGTGCAGTAGATGGCCTAAGAATAGAAACCGTAAGAGGAATAGGTTTGACTTTATATGCTAGATCTCTCTAATGAGAGTCCTGTTGCAGCCAATGGTGCGTATCTGACTTGAAGTTATTGTTTTAACTTGTCTTGCCTTTCCAGCACACAGGTCTTGAATAAAGCGCTAATTAAGAGTCCCCTTTAGCATCTAAAAGCAGCTGGGTTATAGCTACTCTACTGATTTAGGTGAAACTCTCAGCAGTCATCACGGGAGGCAAATATTAGGTAAGAACAGATAAAAGCCAACTTATTAAAGAAATAAATACAAACCTCTAGCTCGGTCTCTAGCATGCATAAGAGGAGGCTCTTTGCTCAACAATTGGACATAGCCGAGTAGAGGAAGAGTATGAAAGTGTCTAAAATGCTTCCTCAACCGGTCACATTATCTCCCTCTCTCTTGTCCTCATCTCTCTCTCCAAAGTCCTATTTCCACTCAAGTTGGGTTTTGAAACATTGTCCAGCATGTGTGTGAAAAAGAAAAGCTTTTAATTTATTCAGTTTATGGACCAGTTACACAGTGCTTGTACTGTACTGCTTGACCTTTGTCCTACATTTGTAAAAGAAAACACTACTTTCCTTCAAATAGTCAATGACCTACATGTGTCATTACACAAACACCCACACACTCATGCAGTACCCAGGCGTAGCTGCATGTCACACCACCAGACGATGCTGGAAAGCAGGTTTGGTGAGTCATATCTTCTGTCCTTCCTTATCATCCTTTTCTTGCGCCTCTCTCCCTCTCACTCTTTCTCCTTTTTTGTTAGCAGAAGTAACGCTTTCACCCACTTCAAGTCCACTGCCATTGTGTGCAGTGGACTTCCTCATAAAACACTTTTTCTCCTCCCATGGTTCCCTGTTTGTCATATTCAGGCAACATTCACCATCATTAATGTCACCTGTCGAAGGCCCCCCCCATTACACATAATGTATACACAAAGTGATATACGTGGGAGTTCATAGTACTGTAGCCATGACTGATGGGGCCCTTAATCTAAAGTGGGTCCCTAGTCCACAGTTTTTCATTCCATGTCCATGCTTCCCAGGTTCTCCACTCACTCTTTCCCTTGAGGAGAAAAAAAACAAGAGAACAAATCAATTCCCATTGACATTTCTTTTCAGGTTTCACACACTGTTATTTTCTTTCTTCCCCCAGTCTTTTTTTTCTTTTCACCTGAATTCCTGTTTGGTTTGTCTGTCAGTTGCCAGGATGATTTCTGGAGCCACGTCCTCACGGCTCTACAGTGACAATGACTACTTTGGAGTGAAGTCAGCTGTCTTCTGCTTGTGTGTGTGTATTGGTGTGTTTGAGAGAGTAAGAGGAAGTGAGAGCGAGAGAGAGAGAAAGATGGTGACAATAAGTGTGAGGGAATGCTGGGCTAATGTTCATGCCTGAGTGGAAAAGCGTGCTTGGACAAATGACCTTTGTGTGTAGACTGTTAGCATCTTAATAGTTGCCACTGGTCTCAGAGTGCAGCTCAGGGTTCAAATAAATTTGCTCATTAGCCCTATTATTTAATGAAGTCACAGGATCACCATAGTGTATATTGCTTGAGTGTTTGACCTAAAGACGGACGACGAAAGTTGGTGAAATATTGTTGCTGCCAGACAAACAACGGACTACTCAATTATGTTCAGCTGGCTACTTTATTATATAAATGTTTTAATTAAATATCTTGATTAAGAAGTTGTTATTCGCTAGGTGTTTACATTTTACAACCACTAGCCTCCACTTCAACACAATGCGAGTCTGTCTGTATCAGTCTTCTACAGTGTTTGACAGAAATTGAACCAGTGACCTTATATATGATTAAGTATATGCTGTATTACTGTATAATATTTGAACCAAGGGAGGGAGAGGATCAAACAAACTACTTAAATATTTACAATCTTGAACATCCTAATCCAATAATAGCTACCAAGAGACACGCCACACCTACTGACTGACTGTACACGGCACAAGAGGAGAGGAAGAGGCCCAGTCATTTGACGCTAGTTGCTTATTGGAAATAAAGTTACTAAGAGGGTCTATCACTGAGCTCCAGCTAGTCTGGTTCTGTGCAATGGTAACAAACTCTGCCTCTAGAGTTTAATAATCAACATGTTATATCTAATTTGTTTGATGTATACAGAACTTATTTGTTAACTGTCTTAATACTATACTAATATTCCTTTTAAGTCTTTAATTCAAGGAATACAAGTAAAATATATGTTTCTTAGGAGTCATATTAGTGCACACACAACCTCTTTGTGATCTTGTAATGTAGTAACCCAAACAAACATCTACTGAATTTAGGATAGCTTTGGATTCAGTACTTTGGACAGAGAACGTGCAGCGACATGCAGTGCAGATAAGATGTGCTGTGACCTTGTTTTCTTTAAAACTCTTGTCACAAACCCATCTACATCCTACACCCTGAAGACTTTATTTTACTGAGACACAGGGTCACATTATTCACATCAATATTTAAAAATCAATATCGTCCCTGGTGTCATGACAGAATTTGCCGAACCAACAACATAACATCATAACACCATAACACAGCCTGTACACACACAATTTGATCAGCTGTGGTGGATACACACACTCACGTTATTGCTATTATTGACATCTGAGGTCAAATCAATAGCATCAATATTTAAAACTCAGTAGCATTCATGGTTAAAGGACACTAATGTCTGTTGGTGGCGTTTGTGTTTTAAGCCTCAGAGATGGTTCATAATGTCAAGAAAATAAAATATTAACAATTAAAAGTCACTGAGTGTATTAAAGGCTATTTCTATATTGCTGACAGCACACCAACGTGATTGCTTGGTCAGTTTTATGTATTTTTAGGAAGTGGTACTGGAGGGCACACCAGTAGAGAGTAGATTCTGGGTGAGAGGAGGTTTACCCAGCAAGCCACGAGTCTGGTTCCTTCAGCCTGCTGTACTGTTGTGTCCATTTCTTTGTCACTCCAGGTAGGGCTGCTCAGTTATGGCAAAAAAATCATAGTCACGATTATTCTGGTCAACACTGAGATCATGATTATTTAACACAGTTACTTATTAACTTTGGAAAAATTGATTATCTAGCCAAAATAATTATAAAAAATAAGATTTATCACCTAGTGGTATTTTCTGAGTTGTAGAAAAACACCAGATGGTTTAACTTTTCTATGTGATTGGTTTGTTTCATGGAGCTTGAGTGCGGAAAAATAATTGAACCTCATACAGGGTCTTTAGTAAGGAGAACAAAAAAGAATAAGGGTGTATACAACATTCGCAAGGCTTTTATGAGCCAAGAAAATTGTGATCATACAGTTTCCCCGCACGAAACATCTTGATGAGTCATTTTTACATCCTGTGTTCGACAGACATAATGTGTCAGCTGTTCTCTCAGAAATGAAAGTCTAACATTTGGAGTTGGCTCCGACCCTGGGAAGCCCCATTTGGATGTGTGAAGCGGCTTTTTCTCTGCTTTTTATGTTTCATCTTTGAGTCTTTTTATCTCAATATGGGGTCAGTCTGTTCTGTTCTGTGGTCGTCCAGTTTGGCCACGAAGGCAATGCCAGTGAGCGTGTGCGTGTGTGTATGTGTGTGTGCTGTGTTTTTGACTCACCCTTATGAATCATCAAGGTGATGTCCGAGGCTGTTTCTGGTTTCTGTGAGATCATTCTCAAAGTTAGAAATCGCAAAGATCCTGGAAAACTACACACATGATAAGCTAGGAAGCTGTAGGAAACTGACCATACTCTCTCTATATGCGGGTGCGTAGAGTATGTACAGAGTGAGATGGACACATCAGACTCTTATCAGACCCACACAGAACCAAATGTCTTGGCTATTTCAGTTGTCAGGAGAGCTGTTTGTTCTTGTGTGACAGTCGGGCCACAAGACTGTTATCTTGGGAATTGACTACAGCTGCAAAAAAAATAAAATCCCCATCAAAAGTAGTTCGGCTAATAAGGACCCACATGAAATCTCACTTTTCATCATGACAGAAAATGAGGGTGCAGTTGCTCAAAAAGAGCGTCAATGTAATTTTCAAAAATAGTCGATTTGGGAGAAAGAGGAGGGAGGAAAAGCGGACAGATTGATTGGACAATCTCTGAGTGTTGGAAGTGTTTGATTTCGATTAGGGGACCTGCCCACAGGCCAGTCCTCTCATCTCAGCTCAAATAGTCTTCTTTCTCATATTTTGCTGCATAGAATAGCTGTTCTGCGTGTTGGTCGATGTCATCAGGTTATGAAACCCTCTGTATTCTTCCTGTGGCTCTTCTAATGATTTTATCTGACCCTTTCTTTTGTGTAGTGTTTTCTTTTTTTTGTCGATGTTCTTTCCCCACCACCCGCCTCTTCCATGTAATAGATTAACCACATGTATACGCACCCACTTACAACACACCCCTATTCTGTGTAAAAAGTTGTAGTAGTATGTGTAATGTGGCAACACAAATGACTGTTCTTACTTTTACTTCAAATATTCAGTTTATAATTTATAATACCATTTATAATGTAATATAGTTCCTCAAAGAGTAGGGTTTTTTTCCCAATAACATCCAGTTATTATTACTTCTAGGACTGCTAAAGGTTGTAGGGTTGGTTAAATCATCATTATAGAATCGTTGTAGGGATATCATTATACGGCTCTTATGCATTGTCCTTACACAGTTTTTGTGGTACCTTATCTTAATGCCTTGTTCAGGAGACGAGATATGAAAACACACGTATCCTCCCTATTTTGGCCTTCCACTCAAACATTTTTCACATCCAGAAATGCTTTTTTGAAAACAAAATGATGATTTCTTCACGCTCAGACACAGTCAGGTGCTGAGCAGCAGTCATGTGAAGAAGCCTACTTTATATCACCTTGAACTCTCTGAACTATTTTGTATAATCCTACTGATGTCTGTTACAGTAGAAGAGGAGCGAAAGCAACCACTTGTAGTCCACACTGTGCTTTCATCAAGTAAAATAAGAATTTAACATCTTGGTTTTCTTATATGGAAGTTAGATTAGTTTATGTGTAGTTCACTATGTCGTATATTGTCCTTTACTTTAGATCCACTCCCTACATGCTCACATCATCCAATTACATATGTCTTTAGTAGTGTGTTTATGTTTACAAGTACATGCTCAGATGTGTATGTGCATGCCTTTGTGTTGCTTTTTTTCCCCTTTAGTGTGTATATCCTCTAATGTACGTTTGTCGTTGCACAGGGGGATGATTTAAATTAAGTGATCCGTTGCTCAGGGGCATGTTCACATTGACTCGGCCCCTCTGGAGCGCTGTTTGTGTTTGAGAGGGCGAGACACACGGAGAGAAAACCGATCTCAGCAGTGTGTATGTGCTGCTGCAGTTCTCATCATTTCCTAAAGATTAACGCTTTGGTCATGTGAGTGTTTGGAAAAGGTGCTGTAAAAAAAAAACCAAAAACCATGCAGATATAAATGGGTCTAGGTCAGGTACACATGAGCGTGTTTATCCTTATGAAGGCCAAATATCTGCACAAGGATAGAAAAGTAAATCTTCCAAACCAAGGACTTTTTTTTTTAGTAGGCCTCTTGTTACTCGTCATGTTTGCTTCAAGGTTAGGTTTCTTGGAATCTTAAAACGATGTATGTCTGAGTTTACAGCTGTGTATTTGTAGTGTTGGAATCAATCAATGCTGCATAAGACTTATTTTTAGTTATACCAGAACTTATATGACACTTTAGTAGTCGCCACCTTGTTCTTCACGTTAACACCATTTTGCCAAACTGGAATTTGATACAGTGTTACATACGAAACTTTGTAGAGAGACAGTGAAGTGGTTAGAGAAAGATGAAGAGTAAATGGATTGTAAGTCCTCAACGGGGAACACATCTACTTCCTGTGTGTGAATTTCTTATTCCTGTCCTTGACACCTCTCGTCGCTAAGCAACTCACCATGACAGCAAGTTGGCAGCTCTTAATTGGCTGCTGTGTGTTTAGTAGATCCAGTATTTTAAGACCTTGATGTCTCGTGTAACTTTTTGGAAGTGATGGACATAAAGCAGCAACCAACATCACCACTGTCTCTTAATGTAGAACTGCTTTGAATGAATGGACTGTACGGGACAGGGATGTATCTGGGGGATAGTTTGCTTGTAAGGGGATTGAACTTGGATTAACTACCAGATACTGCCTCCACTAACTCTGGGCAATCAGGCCCAAGTGGACTTCCTAATGCTTTAGCTGTGATATATATATAAATAAATATTATTATTGCTCTGGTTTAAAGACTTGTTCAGCATTTATTGGAATCCGTTTTCTGTCTTCTGTTTTGTTTTGATTTTGTTTTGTTTGGATTTTATTACTGTATTTCACATTTGAGGATAAACAAAATCATGGAGACTTAACTTTTCTTTTTTCCTTCCCCATCTTTCCTTCTCCTTCTTCCTCCATTTCTACCCATGTCTCCTTTCTGCTGTCTCCTCCTCTCCTTCTGTCTCTCTCCAGCTTCGTCCCATAAAGTGAAGATATTAGTCCAGTCCAAAGCCTCCTTAGTGGAGTCCAGGTGGGTCACCTATCTTATTATTATCATCTTATCACATCTGCTTTAGTTTTGTCCTCTTCAACTTATTCCTATTTGGTCTGACCAGGTTTGGTCTCATCCGGATTTGGTCAACTTCATCCATCAAGTCTTCTGTCCGTGGAGGCCAGTCCAGCGTTTCAAGCTGGACGGAGGAGAGACGAGCGGGGCCGAAGGCCCGTCCTTTGTGCTGCGACATAGAACTTCAAACCTTGTTCAACACACGACAGACAGCACACCTACAGATCCCATGAGTCCCCGGGATAAAGGAGACACGCCCACCTCAGGCCCTTTAACAAGTCACCTCAGCACCTCAGAGTGCCCCTCACACAATGGGGTGAGTATCCAACACACACAAACACACACCAATGCTGACATCTGGTTGGTTCAGAGCCATGTGGTGTGGTATGGGTCGACCGGTCACACCGTAAAACTATCCCACCAAAACACACTCCCTCATATTAATAATTAAACAGGTTTTGTTAGCAGGGAGGTATAATATTTGCTCCTGACCAGCAAAGTCTTTCTCTCTAATAACAGAAGCTTAATGTCTCCAATTAAATATTGGAGATCCTCCCCCACACACACACACACATTGAAACCCGAATCAGTGCGTGACATGAATAGGAATTGATTTTGCATTTTCAGTATATTTGCAAATCAGCCTGTTACACGCATACACACAAAGTACTGTAGAAGTGTAGACTCAACGGCAGGCTGTTGCCTTTGTGTTTGTGTATGTTCACAACATGTTTAATCAGTTATCCTTTGAAGACCTAATGTTTCCACTGCACATAAAGTAGATTAAACACTGCAGTTAATTAGAACATTAGAAGATCATTTGACCTCCACAGATTTAGATTTCAATGTTGGTTAAAAAAAGCTTTGGGGACAACATGTGAGAGTTTGCTTGCCTTTAAAAGTGCTGCATGGTTGTCTTTGGTTCTACTTTCATTTCCTTGATGGGTGATTTGCCCTTGGTAGACTGGAGCACAAAACATAGAAAGTACCAGTATTAAAAGCAGTGACACATTTTCAGCACTGAAATTCAAAGCAGAAATAATGTACTCACAACAACCCTGAAAACACGCATGTAAACTTGTGAACTTGTTTACATAAAAGTACATACGGTAAAAACAGCACATGATGTGTCATTAAAGGAGCAACACTTAAAAACAAAGTGTAAATGCATGCTATAACTGAGCACCGTAACCGGAGCAGTTGGGTGTTTAGTGCCTTGCTCAGGGGCAGAAGGGATAATAGAGCAGTATGTGATCAGTCTCTCGGGTTTTACCAGCAGGTCCTTGGAATTTTGCATGGTTTGATCATGAGCCTGTTTCCCAAGCTTTTTCAACCGCCGCACACCTCCGCTTATTATCGACACCCTCACCACCTTCAAGGCTTTTCAAACTCCACGATGAGTCATTCTGTGCTACAGTAATTAACAGTATATTATAATCGGGGTTGGCTCAGCTTCGCCTGATATTCAGTTTTAGTTCCACTCTTAAAGTCTAAAGCGATGTTGATATTGAATGTGTGCAAGATTCGCAAGCCCCTAAAAATAGGCCTGTTATGTCTATACACACATCGACGTCTTCCTGGAAGGAAAGCAAACACATTACCAAAAAATGTGCAACCTATTGAACTGATCAAACAAATATGCCAGACGCTCTCCCTCAGTGGCATCACTTGTGTTCCAGTTTAGACAGCATGTTGTGTGTGTATATGCAGGCAAAGCTGCCGGTCTGTTTCTCAGTGTTAAAGGCAATCAGCATAGAGCCTTTGAGCTGAAACACAATAGTGTTCGTGTGTGTATTGTGTCTGCTTGTGTGCGCCCTTTTATTCCTACTGTAACACAACACGGATATCTGAGAGGACGCTAGGGGCCCCAACCAGCGAGGGCAGGCTGTCTTTAACACCCCACAGGCTGCCCTTTGAATTTTTCAGCGTTTATGGTAGGTGTTTGCGTGTGTCTCGAATTGTGTTTTTATGAGTGTGTGGTAAAGTGAGTGGAGTGTGTTAGTATCACACATCCTGTTTGCCATCAGGTTGATTGTGCTTCCTCTGTGTTTCGTCTGTTTGGCAGGTTGACCCATATATATTTTTTTGGTCTATACATTTTATTTTATTTCTTTTTTCAGGAATGTTTTTTGGTCAGTAATTTTTCTAGTTTCCTGTTTTTCCAACCTTTTTGAACTTCCCCATGAGATTCTGGTATTTGTGTGTCTTCCTGATCACACCCCACAGTTGCAGACAAGAATTTTTTTAAACAATAGCTGTTTACCTGCCAACAATCTCAGCCCATTACTTTAGTGTATAATATCTGAAAGGAGAATTTGGTGGAAAGATTTGTTTTAAACTGACCATTACAGTTAAAACGTGTCATAATGATGCCTCTAAAGCTAACACTGTAGTTTTTTAGTTTATATCTGGTTGCATTGGTAATCCGTAATTGACAAACTTTCAGTGTTGTTAAAGTTCAATTAAGGGTGTTTTACAGATTTGTTTAATTCAATTTAGGAAATTAAGACTTGGAGGGGTTTTGGATGGCGTTAGCTGTTAGGTGAGTCTGTTTCAATTGAAAGTTTGTGCTGATGCAACTAACGAAAATTAGATTTTCAGGACAGTGGAGAAAAGATCCTGCAGAGAGCTAAAGAATGCAATAAAGTCTGATAATCTTATTTCGTCTAGAGAATGAATAGACTTCTGTGTTTTTTTTTCACACAAAACTCAAACAACAGATACAGCACAGACGCAGCACATACTGTACAATCAGATCAGCCAAAAATGCAACTTGGGGAATTTTATTAAACCCACAAACACGCACTTCAACCACCATCAACAAAAAACAAGGGAAATACCAATAAATAGTGAACAATGCTTGAGATTTTGGACTTTGAGTCCTCTGCACATCCTTTCTTTGTGCCAAAGGTTTGTTTTGCTTTCATCCATTGACGCCCAGCCTCAGGTGGATTTGACATCCAGTTTCACTTCCTCTTATTGTACCTGGCATCTCAATCACAACCCTTCCGTTATCACAGCTTTCTGGCGATCGTACTGCATTAAACCCTCAGACACTGTAGGGAGAAAGGGCTTAAGGGCTATAGTGGAAAGGGCAGTATGTTTGTTCAATTTTCAGTAACAAAATGGAAAACAATTGTTGTTATTGTTTTTGAGGTTTATGTTTATGCCACTCTCGTGTCTGTATGGTAAATATAAGGCTACTGCCAGCTTCCTGTTAGCTTAGCTTTGCATAAATACTGGAAAGGGGGGCACATCTAGCCTGGTTCTATCAAAAGAAAACAAAATCTACCACCTCCCTGCATTTGTTTACTCCATAAAAAACATGTAACACAAAGTGTAACAAGGACAATTTGACCTTTTATGGGGGTTATGTGCAGGACTTTGTCTTCTAGTCCAACACAGGGTTTTTCAGTATTAAAAAAAACCAGATATAACGTGTCAATAAGTGAGTTTTAGCGGTGCTGGTAGATTGATTTTGTTACCTTTGGACAGAACCAAGCTATCTGTTTCCTCCTGTTAACACTCTGTATACTAAGCTAACCAGCTGCTGGTTGTAGCCTTATATTTACCACACAGACATGAGACTGGTATCAGTCTTAGTGTATTTCCCAAAAATGTTGACTTCCTTTTAACATATTAAAGATGCAATAAAGGAAATCAGTAAAGGATAGTTGAGTTTACATGGATTTTAATTGCTAGATAATTGTCATTAAGTAGTATGTGGTAACACCCTCAGAAAGCAGATCACATGCTCCACAAGCTTTTAAAATCTCCCCACACTGCAGGTGATACCCAGTTTGACATCCATTCTCCCATCCAGTGATGCAAGAAAAAAACAACGACTTTGAAGTGGCTTTAAACAATGAAGATTTATGATTTAAGCCCTCTTACTGTGAACAGTTTGATATGCAATCTGTGTTACTTTGTTGCCATGCTAATGCCGATCCTTCATGGCCTCCTCATGGTCATGGGCAACAACAGAGAGAACAGTTTGTCTTGTGGCAGGCAGCCTGAGCACAGTGTCTGTTTTTTAGAGTTGGGCGTGTATGTATGTGTGCGTGCGTGTGTGTGTGTGTGTGTGTGTGTGTGTGTGTGTGTGTGTGTGTGTGTGTGTGTGTGTGTGTTTGGAACATACTGTCTGTTTTTTAGGTTTTTGGCATCTTTTCCACATTGTTTTGGTCCCAAGAGAGCATTGTGCATGTGTGAGTCACATGTCGAATCTCTCTCCATCTGTGCTGTGCAGGGGTTACGGTGCACAATGGTGAGCCTCTTCCCTCTTTGGCCGGTTCTAAGTTCAGACTCTGCTGTCATTGGTCTGCAGATTTGCAGCTGTATTCTTGTTGGCTGGCAGCTGTTTCCTGGATCCCACCCTCAAACAAAACTGCAAACATGTGACTTTGTTGACATTCAGTCTAAAGTTCCTTGTTTTTCTGGAAGACTGAGATTCTTCCTCCAGTGTGTCTCCTCCCTCTTCACTTCCTACTCAAACTTATCTTCTGCTAGCTGACTGCAGAGCTCAGCAGAACAAATCGGAGTGAAGGATTCTTCTTAACACATACACACAGGGTTTCAGGTGTGTGTGTGTGTGTGTGCATGCAAACAGCCATTAGTTAGGTGAAAGTCATTAGCCAGGTCTACGTACAGAATGGTTAATGAGTCTGAGGGGGGGCTTGGGTATATGTTTTTTTTTGTGTAAGTGTGTGAGACAGAGAGATGGGTCTTAAGGGGCTTTTAAGAAACACTGCCTCATTTAATCTTGAGCAGACCGGTGTCTCGAGGGATTTCCTCACCCCTCTCTTGTTCTCATGTCTGTATATTGTCCAAGACTTGCTGCTTAGCTCACGCTTAAATGAAAAGTGTTGGAAGTCCTCCGTGCGCTTGTTGTTATAGTTGACTTTGTCCTGAAAACACCCTCATCCTGTAAGATTTTCCTGGGAACTTTATCCGTCATCTGTCCCAAAGTTTTATACACCCTACCTTGTTTGTGGTTTCCGTAGGGCAGATACCCAACTTTAATGTTTGTTTTTGTTTTAACTTTTATATAAATGAATTAGGTTTTTATTTTTGTGTAATGTACATAATTTGACAGAGCCTACAAAAGGTTTAAAAAACAAAGATACAAAACATGTACTTTATAATACTGGAAAAAATTCTCCTGTTTATTGTAAATTAGTAAATTCCCGCTGTTATATCATGAGCATGTTTGACCATCATATTCCACTAAAGAAAAATACAACATTCAATCTTCCTCTACCTCCACATTGCCACCTAAAGATGATTATAGATAAACATTTTTAATGGAAAAATAAACCCAGATTCATTAAAATGACTGCTTCATCTAATCGTGCGGTCTAAACTTACAGTGTGTCTGCAACGCACTGATAAGGCTAGTTACCCTCTTTATCAGATGCACGCTGACAAAGAGGGTAACTAAACTGACCATACACGCACAATCACACACACTCACTCTCAGTGAGCAATTTAAATCAGTCAGCTTGGGTTTTGGGACATTTTGATGGGCCTTTTCCACTTCCTTACATTTGATAGACCAAACAATTGGGAAAATAATCAGTGGTAGCAGAACTAGTTGTCAGTACAATTTCTGTTTTCCATGTTTGCTCCTTATTGTGCAGAGGTCAATGTGAGATAGGAGAATGGGGTGGGCTATTTAGGTAGTTTATAAGCCTAAAGCAGACACAGACAATGTTGTCTTAGTGAATATACTCAGTAATATTTCTCCAAACTCTACCCACATGTTTACTTTGCCAACAGACTTCCTCTTTAACAGGTTGAACATGTTATCAAATCTGTTTAATTACATTTCTGGAGCCGATTCCCTCAGGCGTTTCCCAGAAAAAAATGTTTCCTAGAAAAATGGGAACAGTGCTCCGCTGAAGTATGACAACAACTGAGATAATGATTACCCAACACATGTGACTGTGGCTCTGTGTCAGACCAGCAGCCCGGGATGCGCTGACCTCCTGCCTGTTTTAGTCATACATGATGAGCTGTTGTATAGTGAGCCCTCAGAGCCGAGGATGGACGCTTCCCAGGGGGATGGGATCATATCCTCAACCAAACACGCACACACTTTTAACACAGAGCGAAATTCGACTCCGCCATAATAACTTGTTGGAGACTGGTTGACAGGTTGGTTCACGTGTGGCCGACATACTGCATTTGTCCAAGTTGTGTAGGAGGATCCTGAATGTAAGCACATTAGCCCATGTTTCCAAGAACCACTATCCTCCAACAGTCCTCGTGTCTGTAGTTGTTATTAGAGCTGATGACAGCAACTTCAGCCGAGCAGTTCACAGCCAAACACACTGTAACACCTGCTGCTAAACCTCAAGGCTTTCAGTCCGGCTGGAGTTTAGTACAGAAGAAAAGCAGTTTCTTTTCCTTCTCTCAAACTGGCAGCTGGTCATTTTCAGTATTTCTTTCCTCCAAATATCTGTCCCACAGCTTCCTCTTTACAGTGCAACACTCTGCATTTAATGTGGAACAAAGGCTGCCAAATACTAACTGACACAGCACACATATTTAACACCAATATTCACCAGATCGAGGCAGGAAATCACTCTGTGGCAGAACTGTTGTCACAGTTTTTAATCAGTAGATGTTGTTGCTGTCCTGTGATAACCATGGTTCTTTAAAACATCAGCTTTTTGTGCTCTTAGCTCTGTGACAATGCATTTTCAACTAATCCTATTTTTAAACGGGTAACTTTGTTTAAGAAGTAGAATACTTTTTTGAAGGACGCTTTTAAAAATGAAAGAAAAAGTTGTGCAAAGCCTTACGTGTCTCGAGAGGATGCTGTGCAAAATCTGATAAATTCCTTCAAGTGACGTTGAGATGCGTTCTCTTTCTCACAAGCCTGACTGAACAAAAACAAAACAGAGTGTGACTGTACAGTAGCAGTAACCGTAAAGAGGTGGTTTGTAGTGAGGAGGTGGCTGATCATAAATCACTTTAATGTACAGGTTGTAGGCTAAATGCTTCCCATTCATCTCCACCTCTCTCCTCCGATCTGTGTTGCTTTCTTCTTCGTACCCTGTTTGTTAACTGCACTGTCCCCTATTCCAGTGTATCTTGAGAGTATTCACTATGACCTGTATGCATAGTGTAAAATAACAGCGTGTGTGTTGTGTGTACGATGGGTATCTGACTGTATCACATGCTTCATTCAGCCCTGTATCATCTGTTAAGGTGTGAAGGTGTGTGTAATATGCACACAGATTCAATGATGGCAGTACACTCAGTACACTTAGAGGACACCCTGTTGTACCCCCCCTTTGCACACACACGCAGAGATATTCACACCCCTCAAGAATAACCACACGATCCACAGCGAGACCGGCAGCATCTGGATTTAGCTTACACCTACATTACATGCATGCATGGACACACATGAGAGGCTTTTATTGTGACACACACACACACATACAAAGACGCAGAGCACATGTGACTACTTGGCAGTCACCCAGATACCCTCTGCTCACATAGTATACTCAATCACTGACGCTTACACTCACAAACACACACACACACACACACACACACACACACACACACACACACACACACACACACACTCTCGATGTCAGGTGTCGTCTTTATCTTGAAACTGACGAGTTATGAGAAAGTGGTTTTACAGTTGCACGCCGTGTGTGTGTGTGTGTGTGTGTGTGTGTGTGTGTGTGTGTGTGTGTGTGTGTGTGTGTGTGTGTGTGTGTGTGTGTGTGTGTGTGTGTGTGTGTGTGTGTGTGTGTGTGTGTTCCTCTTACTGTACACAGCAGACTGAGATTCAGCCTCATGCATGATTGAGCACACACAGACAGCCAGAAGCCAAAGGCCGACTTTGGGAACCCGAAAGTGTTGACTGTTTACAGACTTTGACTGTATGAGACACGCAGATGTCCACGTAAGAGACATCACGGTCGACACACACACACACACACACACTCACGAAGCAGGGGCCGTGCAGTCAGTGTGTGTTTTGCTGGTGGGTTTTTAAAAATGGGTTAGTCATGCATTATATATACAACAGGACTTCTCTCTCTCTATCTCTTTCTTTCTGCAGTTCTGTTGTCTATCTCTGTCTTGCTTCTTTTTTTTTCTAATTGTCTCACTCTTGTCTCTCTTTTGTTCCTTACCCCTCCTCCTCCTCTGGAGAAATAAAAAAGAACAGAAAGCATAGTTTCTAATCATTTCCTTTCAGCAGTGGCGTGTGTGTGTAATGTGTGTGTGTGTGTGTGTTTGTGGAAAAGATTGTGTGTCTGTGTTGGCATTAAAGAAATACATATTTTTGTTTTTACACCTCTTTTGTTGTGTGTTATCAATTTTGTCCACCTGAATCCACTCACATCATCACCGGTTTTTAGTGTGTTCATGCGCACTCAACTGTGTGTGTGTGTGTGTGTGTGTGTGTGTGTGTGTGTGTGTGTGTGTGTGTGTGTGTGTGTGTGTGTGTGTGTGTGTGTGTGTCACTTATGATAAATGACTGTGTGTTTATCACAAAGCACTAGCCATATTAATTCCTTGCCTGGCTCCCCAGCTGTGACAGCTATTGTGTTAAATTGAATTCACACTGTCTGCCTAATCTTCCTTTTAGAAATGGAAGATTAGGACAGACTGTGTCGACATCTGTTCAATCAAAACTTAGCTCTTTGTTTTCTTAAAATATACTCTGGGTTTTAATTTTTGCTTGTTATAAGTGTAACACGGTTAGACAAGAACCCCAAATTCACCCCAATCAATGTAGTAATCAGTATTAATTCACTTGTATGCACACTCCCTCTGCTCTTCACTGGTTCATGTTTATATAGACTCTTTAAGACAATGCTTCCCAAGCCAGTAGCCTGAACCACCCTGAGATAAATCTGAGGGGTCTTGAGAGGATTAATATGATGGAAAATAATTTAAAAAAATACACACAATGATTATTTTGGTGATTAGGCTGCAAAATATCTTTTAAATGACACAATCCGAGAAGGGAAAGTCACTTGTAGGTTATTAAACCTCTTACAAGGGGTCGTAACTAGATATTAATCTGTTTGAGGAGGACACAAGTCTAAAAGGTTTTTAACCACTGCTGTAAGACATTTGTTGTAACCTCTCTGTAATTATTTTAATCAGGAAAACCGTAAAAAGATTGGTGGATATCGGATACGCCAACACCTCGTAGGCATAGTTCTTCAATAATCCTACACCTTGCAGCATACACACATAAACACACACAGTCACAGTGACGGTGTCTTTGCTGTAATTAAGAAAAAAAAGTTACATGATGATTAACCTATCCAGTTTATTGTTCACAGGCAAACATAAACTAGCTTTAATCTTGCAGCTATAAAAATATAGACTATATACAATGTGCCTTAGAGTGATGGTGTGAAGAACATAGTCGAACGTCACTGGTCAGCAGCAGGTTATGCAAGATGATCAGTGATGAACCCAGAAGGAAGTTCTCTTGTCATGTTGAATTTCATTTGCATGTGAGAGCTGGGATCAATAAAGTCACACACATTTCTGAAGTTGGGTATTGTGTGCTTGCAGCAGGTTCAAATTAAAGGTCACCCCTTCTGTCCTCCAGTCACTCCTCCCTTCATTCATCCAATAAAGCTGAAATCTTTTTTTTTTTTCAACGTGTCATAAAGCATCCAGTCCTCTGAAAACCCTTTCCGTCCTAACAATGTCCCCGTTTTCTCATCTTTTCAGAGCGTCCCAGAGTGCGAGAAGGACAGAAGAATAAAAGAAGAGGATGACAGAGGAGAAAAAGAAGAGGAGAAGGAGGAAGAGGATGAGAAGGACGAAGGTTTCATGGGAATGACTCCACTGCTGCAGGCTCACCATGCCATGGAGAGGATGGAGGAGTTTGTACACAAGGTAATGAACACACACACACACACACACACACACACACACACACACACACACACACACACACACACACACAGGTGCATGTGTATTAGGTTATGTTAAAATGATATTTCGAGCGCCGCACCTTTACCCACTAAATTTGTTAATCTCCCAGAGAGCCGTGTTTGTTTTACCGAGGTGGTTTAACAACAACACTCAATAAATCCACACAGTTAAAGAAACCAATAAAACCATAAAAAACACAAACAGCAGAGCTCGGTGTGTCCCGAGCAAACTTCACATGCTGGGATTTACCATTTTTATCTCTCATACAGAACATGCTTCATGAGTCTGGACACGAGCCAAATTGGAAAAGGTCCAAAACACATGACAGTGGCTTTACAGAAATCAGCCAGTTTCCTAGCGATAAGAAAAGTGTTCACATGTGGAGCGCGTTATTGGGTTCTTCTTCTGCCACTTACTTTCCCAGAAACTCTCTGAACATGTTTGCGGTTTGATGGATTTCACAACGAATTGAAAATTGAGAAGCCGGGTTTTGTCCTGTAAGGATTTTCCTGATCAACTATGTGCCATTATTATTTATTATTTGGAAGTGAAAATGAACAAGTTGGCCCGCATTAGGAGCTAGAGCGTCTGCTGGTAAGATGACTCTGCTGGAATGTGGAGTCGTATGAGCTGAGTCCACGAGCTTGGACTAATATTAAAACACACACACACACACACACACACACACACACACACACACACACACACACACACACACACACACACACACACACACACACACTGAGAGTCTGCTGAAATTGCAACCAGCAGGTTGTAGATTAGGGAAATTAATCACTGGAGAGAAACTGTCAGAGGATTCTTTCTCTGCACTTCTCTCCATTAGAGGTGTTCGGCCATATCAGGCTTCAGTTTATTTATTTACGTCACTTGGCCCCCGATCATTTGACACTGACACCTACACTACAAACACTCGTGATCACATACTGTACTCCACTCTTACACACACACACACACACACACACACACACACACACACACACACACACACACACACACACACACACACACACACACACACACACACACACACACTGCATTCAGTAAACAACTCAAATCAACTGCTAACCCCTAAAGGACATTTAATTCCATTAGGAATCATTTTTCATCTTGCGTTCACACCAGCCTTCAGGTTGTTTCTCTAAACTTGAATATGATGTTTCTATTTGTGTCCTTTTTTAATTAACCAACCAGGTGTGGGAAGGCCGGTGGCGCGTCATACCTCACGACGTGCTCCCCGATTGGCTGAAGGACAACGACTTCCTGCTTCACGGCCACAGGCCACCAATGCCTTCGTTCCGCGCCTGCTTCAAGAGTATCTTCAGAATCCACACAGAGACGGGAAACATCTGGACACATCTGCTAGGTAGTGCACACACACACACACACACACACACACACACACACACACACACACACACACACACACACACACACACACACACACACACACACACACACACAGGGTTCCCACGTGTCCTGGAAAACCTGGAAATTTAGAGACTAGTTTTCCAGTCATGGAAACACCTTGAAGTTGATTTAAATGACCAAAAATCCTGGAAATAATCTATCTACATTATAAATATAATTGTATTTTAGCCCCTCACTCAGTTTACCTAACCCTGGGTGTGTATTGTGTTTGAAACTCGACCGTTGGTAGGATAACCTGTGTGGTATGACACTCGAAAGCATGTTTACCAGACACAAAGCAGAACAGTTAAAGAGTTCGGTCTAGACCTGCTCTATTTGAAAAGTGTCCTGAGATAACTTCTGTTATGAATTGGCGCTATACAAATAAAATTGAATTGAATTGAATTGAATTGAACAGAAAAACACCTTTTTAATTTGGTCTCCCGTGTCAGTCGAGAGCTGTTCACACCAGACACAAAGTGAAACAAACTTGCAGCGATCTTTTTAGCCTGGAAAATGATTTATTTAAAAGCGTGGGAACCCTGTCACTGACGCTCTATAAGCCAAACAACAGTGCACTCCTAACCTTAACCCACTCAAATAAACCTAAAGTTTAACAACGTCTCTAACCTCACTCCAGAAAAATGTTGAAAGCTGGTTTATAAACTGAAACAACAGATCATATTAGAGCACATTACAGCCAGGACTGGGAATATCTAGGAAGAGAAACTGACACTTAAAAAATAATGAAAGAAGTTAGCAGGACTTTATTTTTTGTTTCTATTTCTGTAAACCGTCTCTTCACTTGTTTTATCCTTCTGTCAATTTTCATAAAACCAGACGGGTTTGATAACAAAATCTGATGTAAAAATGTGACACTGGCAACCAGCACAACCAGGCTCATTAGCTTTTATAAGCAGTTCCACGTCAAGAGCTGAGCTGCATGTTTGTGTGAGAACACAAAAAATAGTCCTCAAATCCATCAAATTCCAGGGAATTACTTTTGATTTTGGTTGAGTACCTTAGAATTGGTTTGGATTTGTGTTTGAACCAAACTTTGCTTTAAAGTATCATTATTTCCTTCTGTAACTGATTAACAGCCAGTTAAGTGTCTCGGCTGTGTGAGTCTCTGCTCCCACCTTGTGGTTAAACGGAGGTACTGCGCCTGAGAGGTTGTAGTAGCAGTGAGAACTCTTGATACCAAGACACTGTTAAACAGCGGTGATGTTACAGCCGAATACATGGTGGCATATTTAATTCGGATTAATTCGGTGAGGGGGGGGACAGCAGCGTGTGTGGGCGAGCTTGATTAACATTTAATTCTCTCTCTCTCCCCTCCTATCTCCGTTCATTTGCTCTCTCTCTCTCTCTCTCCACAGGCTGTTTGTTTTTCCTCTTTCTGGGACTGATGTACATGTTCAGGCCCAACATGTCGTTTGTGGCTCCGGTCCAGGAAAAGGTGGTGATCGGGATGTTTTTCCTTGGAGCCATCCTCTGCCTCTCCTTCTCCTGGCTCTTCCACACAGTCTACTGCCACTCTGAGGGCGTCTCCAGAGTCTTCTCCAAGTAAGACGCGATGTGCTGTAAACTCACAGAAATGTCCTTTTTTTTTAAAGCTAAAGAAAATAAATAATCCTGAAATAATCATCCACTCTGCATTTCCCAGGTTGGACTACAGCGGGATCGCCTTCCTGATCATGGGCTCGTTCGTCCCCTGGTTGTACTACTCCTTCTACTGCTCCCCTCAGCCCCGCTTCATCTACCTGATAGTGGTGTGCATACTGGGATTATCCGCCATCACCGTCTCCCAGTGTGACTTCTTCGCCACGCCGCAGTACAGAGGAGTGAGAGCAGGTAGAGTGAGATAGTGACGCACTTTAATATCTACCTTTTTTTGTTCTTTAAAGCTCCTCTAATCAATAGTTTATGTTTTTTGTACCACAGATAAACACTCAGTATGTTTCTGAAAAGTTTTCAGGTGAAAGATATAGAGAATATTGATTCATATTTGATCAGCACTGCCTAGTTTGACAGTTTTAAGAGTTTGACTTTGTCAATCACAAGACATCCACGCTGTAAAAACTTCTCTAAACCATAAAATAATTTACAGAATGAACATCATGCTGTATGGAGTGTGTAAATAGGCAACTTTTAATAATGGAATTAATAGCTCGCTTACGAAAATAACACATTATTTTCAGGTTTAAGTATTCTCAATCTGTCCCCCCCCTCTCTCTGTGTGTAGGAGTGTTTGTGGGTCTGGGTCTGAGCGGCGTGGTTCCCACCCTTCACTTTGTCATCAGCGAGGGTCTGATCAAAGCCACCACCATGGGTCAGATGGGCTGGCTGCTGCTCATGGCGACGCTCTACATCACCGGCGCCTGTCTCTACGCCGCTCGCATCCCCGAGAGGTTCTTCCCCGGCAAATGTGACATCTGGGTAAGAGGCTTTATCCTCATATATGTTCACAGGATGACTTTCTTCTTTACATTTTTCTCTCTTTATGTCATTCGCACACATTTTATTTACTCTCTCTCTCTCCGTCCGTCTCTCCCAGTTCCACTCCCACCAGCTGTTCCACATCTTGGTGGTCGCGGGGGCTTTCGTTCATTTCCACGGGGTCTCCAACCTGCAGGAGTTTCGCTACACGGCGGGAGCGGGCTGCACCGAGTACGGCACTCTCTAACGCGCACACACACACACACACACACTGACTCACTCATTGTCTCATCTGATGGGGAGGCACTAATAAAATGCACAGAATTACACACACACACACACACACACACACACACACACACACACACACACACACACACACACACACATAAAACCTAAGACATGCACACACACTCGCTCTCCCCCCTCCAGACTGAAGACCGAAGTGGCTTGTTCTGTGTGTGTGTCTGTGTGCGTAATACACGGTGTCCTCCCAAGGTCGGGGGGGGCACTATTACAACAGATTGATGAGGGTTTTTGTTGTTTCTGTCCCTCTGTCTGTCTGTCTGTCTGTCCAGCCCCACCTCCTCTGGCTCAGTTGACTATAAAACCACATCCAAGATGGCGTGTTTTATAAACATTTTTGAGAGTCTGCTCTCCCCAGGAAGTATCTCCGTTTGTTTTTTGGAGGGGGAGGGCGGGGGCGAGGCATTGAAAACCTCCCTTCAGTAATTCTACATTTTCTTCTGTGTTGAGTTCTGACAAGAGTTTCATGGTTTCATTTGAAAAGAAAGCATAATTGTGGCTTTAAAAAGTGTGTTGTTGTGTTTTTTTGCTGAATGCTGTTTCACACATTCAAATATGAAACGAGAAAAAGAATTGAGTTGAAAATGTCTTCTTCCATGATGCAGATAACAGGGGGAGAGGTTGGGAGCTGGGGGCAGGGGGGGTTAATAGTCACTGTTAAAAGAAAAAAAAGAAAAAAAAAAAAAAAAACCTTTTCCATGTAAATAAGATTTCTAAATTTTGGGTTATAGATTTGTATGAAATATATATAAAAAAAAACAAAAAAAATATGTTATAATATGATGGCAAGAAAAAAATAAATATGTTAGATTATAAATCAATTGATGATGAGGATGAAGAAGTGTTTTATCGACAGGAGAGAATAATGGCGCTTCAAACGACGTCGCGTACGAGAGGGAAGAGGCGAGGAGGAAAACAAAAAAAGGCACAACATCTGAATCTTATCAAACAAACAGCGACTTCAAGACTCTTAAACCTTGAAATATAACCGAGGAGACGGCAGAAGTGTCCGCCACTCTGTTATTGTTGTTGTTTTTTTCCCCCCACTTTTGTGTTTGCTGATTTATTGATCTCCAATCAGACCGCTGTCTGTGCTTCAAACCAAATCTAAAATCAAAACTATGTAAAAATGTTGATTTGTAGCCATTTTCAATCTCCAATATGAGTTTATTCTTTTCTACGACGTGCCCTTAAGCCACCAACCAAGGATAACTTTAAGATATTTTTATAAACAAGTCCCCAGAGTCGTGTATACATACTGGTAAACTGCAGTGTTATTACAGCACAGATGCAGTTCGTTGTAGTCTTCGTCCTCTGTGACACTTGGTAAGATTCACCTCCTCACAGAGCAAGAATACTCTTGTCTGGAAACGTGTTTGTTTTTTTTTTCTTTTTGATTGGATTGTATTTTAATTTATCCACTGCTGTCATTGGTATTATTATTATTATTATTATTATTATTATTGCAAGCTTTAATTTGTATTTTTTTTTTTTTTTTTTACTTTAATTTTGTATAATTTAGCCAGAAATGTGAGATGAGAGTTTTTAAAAAAAGCCTCATTCACCTTAAAAGTAACAACAGAATAATGAACAAGTCTCCTCTAAAGACCTGATTAAGTGAATTGCTTTAAGGGACTTCACTTGGAGAATAAAACAAGGTGACAAAATCTCACACCTGCACAATGGAAATCATAGACGCCTATCAGATTCAGGTTTGAGAGTTTCTACGGCTGCTTCCTTTACTTCTGGAGTCTTTGCATCAGACTTGACTTTTTTTTTTTGTTTTTGTTTTCTTCATTTTTCTGTTTTTATTTGATCTAGTTTATATTAATTTATTTCTCTTGGGGGAGCGCCTATTGTCTGTTGAAGCACATGTTCCTTTCTGGTGGGAGTGTTTGATTGCAATAGACCTTTGTATCTGCTGTATTGTTCTAATAAAAAAAAAAGTTTTTTTGAATCTGTCACTTCGTCTCATTAGTGGTTGTAAGTGCATTTATGTGTACATTATTCAGATTATTATCAATTCTTCATTGCTTTCCTCCTCATCAGGAAGATATTTACTTTTTTTTTTAAAGAAAAGACATTTATATTAGATAAGGAACATTTGTATTTATTGTGAAAATAGGTTCTGATATCAGCATTATTTTAGTAAAACATTTATTTCTGCCTAGAAATTAAAACTTAACTAAATTACCTATTGAAACCACTTCATCTATTCATTTATTTGCCCGTCTTTTATCCACATTAAAGTCAGTGTTCTACATCCGGAAGGTCAGAGAGGCAACATAACTGTTGTCGAAAAGACCAGAATTACCTTATAATGAATGTAAAAGATCAGATAATCCTTTATTGATCCTCTCAGAGGGGAAATTCAGGCGTTACAGCCGCACAAAGACAGAATAATTACAGATACATAGATCAACTTAAAGAGAATAAATAATTAAATGTGTATGAAATAGGAAAAGAATAATAAATAGAAACTGTAACAGCAATTAACCACAAAATGCAATGTTATAGTACAATATAGACATAATGAACAGTAGCAGCAAAAGTCAGAATATTACAGTATATTATGTAACAGTTTATGATACTATCAGTGATAACAGTCTCATATAATATGAGTATTAATACTGAGATTAATGCAATAAACTGTGTACAGTATACATGTGTTACATAAACATACATATTAAAACAACATGTAAGGTGATATCAAAGCTATATAAATATTTTTTATGGAAT
Source organism: Dicentrarchus labrax (assembly GCF_905237075.1). Taxonomy (NCBI): domain Eukaryota; kingdom Metazoa; phylum Chordata; class Actinopteri; family Moronidae; genus Dicentrarchus; species Dicentrarchus labrax. Next base: position 12,452,536 of record NW_026136724.1, on the reverse strand, counting down.
TTGTTATAATTGAGCAACTTCCGTTTTAAATAAACTTTATTGAGCATGTATACAAGGAGTTCCAACATCAGGGTTCACAGGACCACCGGTTGAGGCCTCTGCGGGGCACCGTCGCCCACACCGTCCTCAGTTTGACCCACACTAAAAGTCCTGCAGTGAACATGTAAGTAAATATAATCAGGAAAATGTACTTTACTCTAAATGTTAAATTAATATGAGTGATGCTTTAATGTAAAAGCTGGATCTCACTGTTGGAGCTGGTTGAGCTCATTTAGCAAACTAATTATTAATATTATGGATTAATCTGCTGATGATTTTCTCCATTAAACGATTGATTGTTTGGTTCGTAGAATTTCTGAAAAGTCATGATTTATTTTTATTTTTAGTACAGTACTTTAGTAAATGTACTTAGTTACAGGTTTTAGTCGCTATCTGTAGCTATATAAGATAAACTATAGACTATAGATAGACTTTATTGATCCCACACTGGGGCTCCAGATGTGTAACACAGCAGATGAGGGGGAAAAAAGGAAAATAAACATTAAATAACAAAAACATATACATATACATACATATATGTGATTTAAAGTTAAATTATAATATTGCACAGGTTACAGGAGGAGGTATTTAAATATAAATCCCTTTTACGTTTACATTTGTCTCGTTGATTCAAGATGTGCGGCAGAGAAATCGGATTGAATTAGTTATTTTTATGTATTTAAATTTTTCAAATGTTCTGAGAAACACAAATTAAATTGAATCTGTCCTCCGCTAATGGCAGAAACCTCAGACCTGGACCCCCTAAAACCAGAACAACTGAGACCCAAACGATCTCCATGGCTACAGTAGAAACCACCAGGAGGAGGTGATCATTTAATTCTAAAAACTCTTCCAACATCAAGGTCAACTGAGGTCTTTCAGTATTTTCTACACATGTTGCTCAACAGGGTTGGGAGGATTACTTCAAAAATGTAATCCAATACAATTATAATTAAAGAGTCAGTAACCTAATCCAAATATCACAATATTGAAGTAACTTGATTACCTCCCATTACTTTTGAATTACCTCAACACCAAATATGTAAATAAAGACCAGAGAAAAGATCAATAAGAAGTATTGATGGAAGTGGATTCTATAACAGCACAATGAAACCTGAGGGAATAAAATGGAAACTAAGACTTTAAGCATCAAAAAAAGTATATTTTTTAAAGAAATCATATTTAAAAAAGAATAATCCTGCTAATAATCCTAATTATTTTAACCTAAAGTGTAACTGTAATCTGATTACATAACTCTGTATGTTGAGCATTCGCTATAATACTTAAAGACAACAAAAAGAAACCAGTGAGTCAACATCCATTTATTTTTATTTTTCTTATAAAAAATGTAGACCTTGTGGACAGACCAGTTCACAAAAAAAACCCCCCTAAATCTAAATCTTCAGACTCTCTGAAAACAGAATTACAACATAGTCTTTAACCTAGATTCATTTTCATACATACATTTCAAACTTCTTTGTTCCTTTTTTTAAAAAACACAGTAAAACGTGCCTCGCCTTTTCCAACGAGCCTGTGAAACAAAACCTTTTTACAAATGACCGATGAAAGAGAACAAAAAAAAAAAGAGTATTTCCAAAGGGGAAACAAAAACATCTTAAAGCATAACGCTGCAAATACATTCTTATTCCAGCAGACAAAAACAAAAAACAGTAAAATAAGCACTTTGGTCTTCCTCCTCAAACACACTGAATATTGATTATGCTAGCATTTTTTTTTTTTTCTTTTAATGAATGTTAGTTTCAGTTAGCAGGAAATGCTAACTCATTAACATTTAGGATGTTTTTCTGTGAACGTACCACGTAGGATTGACTTCAGAGAGTGAATTGTTATTTTTTTTTTAAAAGTTCAGAGCTAATGTTAACTTGAACCAGTGAGGTACAAAAAAACAAAACAAGATGTAACTTCTTTTCCTCCATTAAAAAGTGTTTATAAAGTGCTCAAGTCTTCATTCACGTTCAGACCGGGTTTAACTGCTGTTTGGAAACCTGTGACAGACTAACTATCATATTTCATAAAGCCTTAAATCTTTACTTCTTAAATGGAAATTAAATGTAATCTTGGTGGCGACAAACTGACCAACCAACCAGCTCTTCTAGCTGCTATTACGATAATTATAATGGTATTTACGGTAAGAAATTAATTCATAGAAAATTCCTCTAAAATGTCCAAAAATCTCTAAATTTGGAATTCAACAGGAGTATTTCCTAAAAACAGAAGCCACTTGTAGACTCTCATGTTCACTCACTGTCACTATTTTCTACATATCGGACTCAATAGACTTTACTGACTTTATTACGGATCTTTTGTCATTTACAGCTGTAGAGTCAAATGCATCATTTTTTTGCTTCCATGAAACGTTGCATTGTGGGATTGTTACAGAGGTTAGTGTGCAGCTTTCTGCAGAAACAGACCTTCTGTTTACTAATTTAGGAAGTGGGTTTCACAAAGCAGGAAATAGGCCAGTGTCCTAATCTGCACTTAACATTGACGAGGCTCCGCCAACAGAAGTCGTTTCAACCAAATCTCATTCATTTCCTGCACGTTTTAAGAGGATGTTGTGCTTGAACATTTGTTACTACCTACAGAGCACACGTAGGTGGAAATACTGTCAATGTGGGTTAATGAAATTAAATAAAACCTTTAAAAATAATTTGCTTTGCTGCAAGAATTGTTCAGCAAAACCTGACAAGACTTCTACAAGTGTGTGTCTGTGTCTTTAACCTTTCAGCTCTGTCTAAACTTTGTGTAAATGTCACGTGTCTTCCACGTTCTGTTATTTCTATGAAGTGTATGATTGTTCCTCTGGAGCTGGTGTGAGTGGAGGAGAATGAGGGAGGAAGTGAGATGCTGAGAACTCAATAAAAACCTTTACATTCTTATTTGTCAAATATCAGGAAGTTACACCGAAAACATATCTTTAATTTTAGTGGATAATTTTTACTGCAATAAACCAGCCAGATGTGAGTTAATAAAGCATCATTGTAACTGTAGTCTGATTACAATATATTGCAATTAAACTAGAAACTATTTCTTTTGTTATCGAAAGAAAACCACCGGACTAATGTTTGTATTTTTAAAATGGGTTTAAAGTTCGTAACAGAGTTTTGTAACTTACTCAACATATAAATAATAATAACTTTAAGCAAATAAAACACATAAAATTACAATAAAAAGGTTTTTTTTCCCCTCCGTCCACATCTCAATACTTTGCCTCCAAATGTCTGAATGAAAAAAAAAAGAGTGTCGCAAACACAGCTGAGAACCTAAACCATCACGTTAAACGTAACAATAATACTAACACTTGTTGTAGACCGGTAAAATGTAGCATTGCTTTGTGTCATAAAAACACAAACGAAACAAACTACAATTCAAATAAAACCTAAGTAAAAACACTGAGTGGGTAAATAAATAGTTTGTGAATTGCACAAAGTGGGAACGTTGAAGGTCAAAGCACTCCGATATGTTCAGTCCTTCAGTCGGTCAACCGTTTCAAATCGATCAGTCGGAGAGCGTGAAGGTCGATGCCGTTTCTCCGTTCACTGTCACGATTTGATCTTCCACAGCTGCGGACAGGAAGAAAAAACGGGATCAATGCTCAGATCTTATGTTTGGTTAATTAACGTTTAAACAAACAGTGTTAACGTTTGATCTGCAGCAATAAAGAAAGTGTCCAGATAGAGAAGTACTGCAGCTTTAAGTACCAAAAGTAAAAAAAAAAAATAATATATGTATATATAAAAAATAATGTGCAATGCCAGTCGTGAAGATGAAGCTAATTTTTTAACTACTTTATGTTGAGTATGTTAATATTCAAAGATACATAGACTCTAGTAACACATCATTTAAGATCTCATGCACAATATTTCCCTATGAAATGCTGTAAAAGTATAAATACATTAAAGTAACATGAGTTTGGAAAATTTCAGGTATTTCATCTTTATGAAATATGTGGTGCTGGACGTTTAGTGACGTAGGGACTACTTGCAGAAGTCTATGAAGTCCTGTAGCTGGCGAGCTAACTGCTAACTTGTTAGACAGCTGGGACACGCTGGCGCTCATCAGCCACATTATAGCCCTTGAAGCTAGCTGGCTTCATTTAGCAGCCTCAGTCACTGACAGGACAATGCAGAGAGCTCACAGTGTTTTCAAGACACATTAGTATTTCTGTCTTGTAACTGTCTGTAAAGCGTGTATCTTCTGTGGATCACAGGGTTATAGGAGAGTGTGTGGTGCAACACAGATAAAAAACAACAACAACAACTATCAATCTCTCTCTGATTTGAACTCTCTGTCCCCTCACAGGTCAGCACAGTGGGGGGGAACGTGTGGTCAAAGTTGAGGTTTTACTTCCACCCTGCAACTAATCTTCTACCGATGTAGAAAGTAACCCGAACCTCAATTATCCTACACACTGGACCTTTTAAGTAGCCTTTCAAGCTAATAAAGCAAACATACAACAGCAAAATAAAACCCACTCACCTTCAGGTTAAATCCTAAAAGGTCAGATATGACCCCCGACACGGCGGACAGGATGACCACCTGGGTGATGTTGTAGAGCAGAGGGTTCATAGTCAGACCGTACAACCTGAAAGGAGTGTCTAACTCCTGGAGAGAGGAAGGGAGGGATAAAAGGGTTGTTAAGATTATAGGGAATATTTAAGAAACAGCTGGTGCAGGTATTTGGAGCAAAAAGACGGCACCTTGAGTAGTTTGGTAGCCAGTTTTAAGACGTTGTTGACCAGTGTCAGCTCCTCTTTCTTGTTTGGCTTCTTCTCCATCTTCAGATACAGGTTGATCTGTGAAACACACAATGGATCAATATCTGTGTCTGAAGGCATGTGGTGGTGTGGTTATGCATGTTATTGTTTCTGCGTGTACCTGTTCAGTGAGCAGTATGGAGGTGTTGCTGTACTTCTTGCTGGTCTCGGAGCCCAGAGTGACGAACCTGAGCAGGAACAGGGACAGACTGGAGCACCAGACCACCAGTTCCCAGTTGTAATGACACTCCAGGAACGTTTCATGGACGTGCAGCAACTGGAGGAAGAGAGGCAAGTACATTAACAGCCCATTTTATTTTAGTAGGGAAATGTATTTTCTTTAATCTGAGGACTTTCTGAAGAACTTAAAGCCACTATGTGTAGAAATTGAAAATATCTGATTTTGGCGCCTCCCACTGTTGATGCAGGACACTGAGCTGGCCAAAAAAATAGACCTTGGATCTTGAGACAGTCTGTTTTGGGTTAACTGGTTCTGACGTGATTCTGGTGTTCTGTCAAGAAAACCCTATGTAACCCATGTTGTGTAGAGTCTAATCAGAGTGTTTATTCATCATGTAGCCACGCTGTCACCCCTCAACACACAACTATAAATCCAGCTCGAGTCAGTTCATTTTAAAAAAAAGGGCATTTACATGTGAAAACACGTCCACACTAAGACCATAAGTCAGCAGCAAACATCTGTTTCTCAGCCAGTTGCCACCAGATGTTGTCAGCAATACCTGGATGATGATGATGGATATCAAGGTATAACCTGATACCCTTTTCACAGCAGCCATTTAGACATGAAATAGTAGGGTAAACACAGGTGTTACCAATGATAATGATTAGGTTCTGTTCTCTTTAGTGTAGCGGTGCCTTTCCAGTGAGCCAACATCCACAGTAGCAACCTGAATTAGTATCATCGGTAACACCTGTGTTTACCGTCTCTAGCGGTCGGGTAGAATTCATAGAACAATGTTTAATTTCAGCTAATCTCATAATGTGTGTATTGTTACGTACTATTTCCTGTAAACCAGGAACTCCCAAGAATACCAGTTTAATGTGTAGAGCCCATGTAAATTACCATGTGAAACCTGTGGTTAACAGACGTTACCTGGGCACAGCAGATGAAGACGACGGACAGAGTGAGCAGGAAGGCAGACGACACGATCACATCCACTGAACGCTGAGGACCCCGTCTCTGCAAACGCATCGGTACAGAATTTCATTCAGTTCTGGTGTCTACACATTTCTTTCACTACAGCTGTGTCCAACTCCCAAATGAACAAATACATTCATAAATAAATGCAATTCCTCTTAATTTACTATTAATCAAGTCCAAAAATTTCCCTGCACATCATCAGTGTGGTACCTTGAGGTAGGAGCGTAGCGACAACCACATCTTGATGTTCTGAACTTTCTTCAGTCTAAAATGAGGGACTTCAGACTTCCTGGCTCTGCGGGCTGAAGTCAGGTGACCAAACAGCTTGGCAAACAGTAGCCTCTGAAACGCACACGTGAACATTAATTGATAAAAACGAAACTTTGGTGCAAAAACTCTCTCGCAGCTTCACCAGTTCAGAATGTCACTGTCTCACCTGTTTGTAGGTCCTCTCTGCTACGCTGAGCAGGAAGAAGAAGAGCCATATAAGGCAAACGCGCACCAGGAAGCTGAGTGTCACCATGGTGATGACCATGACATCTGAGCCAGACCCGCCTCCCAGCGCCACAGACAGCAGCTCATTGGCTGAGAGCGTGGTCAGCTGATCCAAGTCACGGTACTGAGCCAGCCTGCGGGAAATAAAACACCACCAACATCCATGTTATGTTTTTTTTTTTTGAGATTAACGCAGATGAAATAACTTCACATATCGAGAGGAGTTACGTTACCTGTACGCAAAAGGTGTGAGGCCGAGTGTCACTGAAACCAGGTTCCCAAAGACCTGGTAACCAATACCAGGAGTGTAGAGATTCACCTGTGTGGGGAGGCACAGAAAGACATCATGAGCTCTTTCATCCTCCTCTGATAAGCTGGTAAAACATCAACGTGTTCCTTCATTTACTCACTCTGTTCATGATCATGCCGCTGATCTCCAGGACGGACATGTCTGCCTTCTTACAGTCGTTTCCCTCCCACACTATGGCGCTCACTCTCTCCAGACCGGGGTTGGAGCTGTGCAGCCAGGGAACGTGACCCTGAGAGGACAAAACGTACATCAGACATTACATCCACTTCATCTGCGGCGAGCAATTAACATCATACAGCTAAAATATGTTCCGAGGCTTCAGAGAGTTTGTTTTGGGCCCAAATGGCTCTTTTGATAGTAAAGGTTGCTGATCCCTGAACTAGACATCTAAAAACATTTCAATCAAATAAAGCCCAGTTCTTATTTAGAGTCCTATAAATATTCAGAGGTCTTATGTAAGAGGGTTTACAGACCTGATGGAAAGGGTCGTCTCTGTATTCTTTTTTAGCAGGAGGACAGACAGGCGTCGCTCCTCCTTCTCCTTCTGTAAAGAAAAGATTATCTATGAAGAGGGACATTAAAATGTTTTAGCAGGTATATCAGAAGCATTCAAACAAACAACTTTTTTGTGTTCATAATTTTTTTATCTTCTCTTCTAAGCTAATCTCTTCCTCTGACCTGTTTCTGAGGTACAGGACGATCTGCACTCGGCACAGTGCAGGAAGTCTTCCCACATCAAGTCCTCTGTCTCCGACTCGTGTCGAGTGCTCTCGGAGTCCTGAGTCCTCAGACTGGAACATCTGGAGCTGCAGCTGGTGCCGGACTTGGGGACGTCCTGACAGACAGAAGAGAGGATTGTTATTTTATGGAAAATATGAAATGACATCTATTTTCTGACATGAATTAAACTGTTTAAGTTAACATGTTGTCTTCTGTGTGTTCCTGTGTACCTCAACAGCGTAGTGTTTCTTGTAGTGGTGTGTACTCTTGCGGTTTCTGAGCGTACAGTCACTGTTCATTCTTTCAACTCCCCTGCGGAGGGTGCTGTAGGATGCTTCAGGGTCCTCCTCACTGGACGCCTCATCTGATGCTGGCTCCTAAAAGACAAAATAAAAATAAAACACACATTAGCCAAATCCTGCAGAGACAGACATTTTGTGTGTCTGTCAAGTGCCGATGTAAATAATCAACAACTGTTTAACCATCTAAGGTTTGATTAATCACCTTATTGCCGCTCGCCAGAATCAGTCCCGTGCTGTGGGGTGTGTGAGCGTGTGCGGGCTGGCCGTGAGAGTTCCAGCACACCTCGTCAGCCCTGTTCAGCGAATCACATTGCTGCTCGTGGAGCTGCAGACCCTCCTCGCTGCTGCGATTGGTCACCCGGCCGTCCAGCGACACGTAGCCGTTGTCCGTCTCTGTCGACTTGTCGATGGACAGCTTGGACTTCTTAGATCTGAAGGAGGATGCAAAGGAAGAAAAAGAGGGAAGAAGGGTAGAAGAAAAGGCGAGATTGATAGAAAGAGAGACATGTATAGATGGACAGATCAAGACAGACAGACATTAGATAAAAGACACAGCAGGGTGGTGAGTTCACCAGTAATGAAGTTAAGTCTCAGAAGCAGACATGCAGTGAGATAAATCACACTAATAAGGATGCATTCAGCACAACACTGTGGAACATTCATACAAAATGAACGCAAAATGAACGAAGATAATGAGAGAAACACTGGATAAGTTAATAAATGAATGAAAATGAAATAAGGGATAAAAAGCACTGAGCATTCAGTACTGTAACTTTAATATCTCAAAGCTAGTGTAATTGGTGATATCAGCTGCAGCAATATTAGATTTTCTCAGTAAGTAATTAAAAAGTCTCACAAATTGGAATTTTAAACATTAAAAAAGGTAAACAAGTGAGTAAATTTAGAGGTTTCATAAATTAATCACTGAGAAAAATGAACTCACTCGGTGCTGAAGTGAGCGTGGCAGATAATCAATAGACGAAGCAACCAAATCAAGAGTTATTCAGTGCTCAGAAACGTTCCACACTGTTGCGGTCTGCTGAAAGCTGGTCAAAGTAGAAGCTTGGGGAGAATTAGCCGGTTCAAAAAACAGTCTAGTAGACTTTAAGTCAATATTTAGCTTGTGAAACTGTCAAATACGCCCCGTACTTCTTTTGAACCGAGCATGGTCAGCAAGTCATGCGCATCAAAAAATCAGCTGCAAAATCCCTCCGATACCAAAGACTGCTCTCGTTGGTTACATTTTGGTCGCTCAGGAATCAACAGCCGGCCATACACCGGCTGTCCTAAATGTCGACAGTAAAGGATTAAGAAATTAACTAGCAGGTCAGAACAAGGTTTTCTCCCATTAGTACTGCAGAAAGAAACTGGTTCCCTCCATGGTTTTCTGGGAAGATTAAAACTAACAACAGGAGAGGAAGTGATGTTGCAGCTGAAGAAGCTCAGGTTAGGTCTGAGGCCAAGCTGGGATTCAGTATTTGACTTGGTGTTTCAGATCAAAATATAAATTAGTGACATGCACTATGTTTATTTACTGGTTGGACACATCACTTTGTAATTTGATGAAATTCCAGATTGTGAATTTACTAGTTTGACCATAAAAATGATTTTATTCTAACTAAAACTGGATAAAAAAAGAATAACTTTGACGTGGGTCATTTGTCGAACTGAATCCCAGCTCCGTCTTTTTTACATCATCTCGTTTTAGGAAGATGGGAAATGAAAATACACACCCAGCTTTACAGATATCATGCCAGAAATCTTGGAAGAGAGCGCCCAGGCTGTATGTGGTGCTGGCTGAGTGGGAGTGTGGCGCCCCCTCCTGTGTGTTATCGGTAGTGCTAGACCCGTCACCTTCCCTATGCACCTCCATCTGAGATGCCTTCCTCAACTTCCTTCAGTTTGGAAAGAATAGAGGGGTGGAGAGAGACTTAGAGAGGACACTATGAAGAAACTACAGCAGTGTGTCCACCGGGAACCTGGCTGCATTTTCACAATGTGAGAGGACTTTTTTTTTTTTTAAATCAGGTATTGCCAGTAAAAAAAGATGTAACCTTTACAGAAACTAGAGTTTTAAAGAGCAAAGCACTGATGCAGCAACTGGTTCCCGAAACTCAGGCACCCGTTGGACACAGAGGCTGATACAGTTAAAAAGGCAAATTCCACTAAAATCCCCTTTTAGATTGTTATTCTGCAAAAGTGGATTTTTTTTTATAAAAATAAGATCATAGGTGATTGAAACAGTTTTTTTTATGTCATATTGATTCATATAAAAGGACATCAAATTATTTAAAAAAAAATAAATAACACTTAATTATGCCCATGTTTTAAAAAAGGCTTTCAAAACTTAATTATAAACAATGTCCCGATTTTAAGACATTTTCACCCTACATCCTTTCTTCCTTTTGTGAAGGGCTTTCAGTTCATTGTCTACTTTTGCAGAATATTAACATAAAAGTTAGATTTAGCAGAATTGCTCCATAAAGATTTGGTTATTAATAAAAGGACACAGAGGAGAGGTGAAGGACAGGACTCTTTGTCTTTTGGCTTTCAAATTAAAAAGGCAGTATAAACAGGATGTTCATAAAGGCTTTCATCGATCACCGGTAAAAAAAAAAATTAAAATAAAATAAAAACCACAATTGCTGGTTTTGAATCAGAGCATTGAAATGGCAAATGTGAAAATAAACGCTGCTACTGTTACATGTAAATTTGGTTTGTGACCTCAAGGTAGGTAAACAAATAGCACTCAGATTTTCCTTTTTTAAAAAGTCAAATAGGCTAATGACATATGAGTGAAATTTGGGACTGATTTCTCTTTTTGCCTATGAGATGAAATGTCTACGAGAGAGAGAGAAAGACAGGTAGAGAGAAATGTACAGAAACAAAATTGTGTAAAAGTACCCCTTTTCATGATTCTCCCTTATTTGTTCTTGAAGTGAGAGAGGACCCAGGTCGATTCAGCGAAGGAGCAAACACCCCAAACTCATAAACCTCCCCAAACCCTTTCCAAAACTGTGGCATGGTCCAATTTTCTTCCCAAGAGTGTGAAAATTGTCTTTACATAAGTTTAGAACCAGAAAACAGCAGCCACACACCGACAAGCTTTAAACCAACAGAGAGAAAATCACAAACTGCAAGTCTAGAAAACTGCAAAAAACACACCAAGTAAAGCGAGCTACTTTCTACTTTCACACACAATGAATCCCATTTGTGGTTAACCAGCCACATTAGTTTGATCATGGAGACACTTCCTTAAAACACTCCCATTATCAATCAAATGACTCGTCTAATTTTCCTGGTTTATATTTCCAATAAGGATCCACTTTGTTAACACCTCATTTCCTGCCTGGCAGGTGGTCAGAACATAATCTAGATACAATACAAAGGCTGTTTTTCAAGTGCTGGTCCTAATTCTTGCCCATAAAAGATCTTTTAAATAACAAAGAACTGTCAAAATGACCTACATTAAGAAAGATTTAAATACTAAATTGAGTCTGAGAAGAGTCTGATGGGTGTTGATGTTGACAGAAACCTGTGGAAACTCTCTCCATGATAAACACGCTTCTGTTCAGTTTGATTTTTAGTGAAAGAAGCAAACACAGTGAGGACGAACGCAACAAAAGACTTATTCATTCATTAGTTTCCACAACTTTCTTCATCCCCTCTTGCTTCTTTTGCTTGTTATCTCCATTTTCCATCTTTATGTGTTCCAGATTCTTCCTTTTAACCAGAGGGACTTTCTGATATTTGAATGTTCTCTTTCATCTGCTGTGTGACTAATCTATTCATGCTCCTCTTCTTTTATCCTTTACTTGATCTTTCCTCCCTTCTTCTCCTCTCTCCAGCTCAATTCCTCTTTATTGTTATGCACTACTTTCCCTGGAAATGTTTCCTGTTTAATTATTTTTTTTTTTTCAGATCTCTCCCTCTCATATGTAGTATTTTAACCCTGTTTTTTTGCCCATCGTTACCTGCGTCTCTTCCCCCCGCTGCTGGAGGTGGGTTTTGGTGTCCTGGTGGAGACGATCTGACAGTGGACGGTGCCCAGCAGCAACATGAGCCAGATGGCTCCAAACACCTCTGTGGTCGGTATCCCATGAGTCTGAGGGATGCTCATGTACAGGACTGCTGCTGCCGCTGCGGGAGAGAGAGAATTTATTACAACATCACAAACAGAGACATTGAATGACAGTGTCAGAGAATAAAACAAACTCTGCAGCTTCGTGAGGTCAAAATGACATCTTCTTTAGGCTTGATGAAGATCCAACTTGGATCAAAACATCTGACTAATCACACACAAGTGTAACTGACCATTTCTTGTATTTAACACATATATAATTCTATGACAAATAAAGTCAAACATCTGGCTGCTGAAACAGGCTTAAAGTTGAGTGAATGTTGGACTGAAAGGTGTGTGCGAGTGTTTTGATGTGGTATGTGAAGGAAGTGAGCAGGAAGGGTGGAGGGTTGGAGCGAGAGATAAAAACAAATAAAAAAATAAAAACACTGTTTTCGTGAGGGCTGAAAAGGCCATCTTGATGTAGGTGGTGGAAAACACCATTCATTGGTCTTGAATGTGTTTGTGCAGCAAGTGTGTAGCTCTGTAGGCGTAAAACACCCGGGAGTACTCCGTGCTCGCAAGATGTATTTTAAGAAAAACAGCAGATCAGACACACAGTAGCAGCTGAACATCTTGTGATCTTTTCCATAAACATCCACTGAGGATCAGTTCAGCCTAGATAGCAGATCAATCAGTAAACGTTCAGGTGGCGCTGTGACTCGTCTCTAAAGTCTCATTAGACGCTATTAAAACTAGGAATTGTAGATATGAAATGAAGCATGATTTTGCAACTGTATGACCTGTATCTCATATTTAAGAAACAGATGTTGGTGCACAGTTTAGGCGTTTCCACCACAACACCGACACCTACCCTGCAGCAGATAGAGGGCCAGCAGTAAGAGGAAAATAGCTCTGGATGTGACCTGGATCCACCATCGATAAAAGAACGGGAAGAATACGACTCGGACGATGCCCTTCCTGGTCAGCGACGTCCATGGACTCTCTGGCTTGGCCTTGGCGAACGCCGAACCTGAGGAAGAAGAGAGTAAATACACACTCAGGTTAACGAGGGGAGCTAATTAAGGACTCCGCGGTGAGCATAAAAGCTCATCACCGGAGTCACATTAGAGCAGCGTGCTTATCCTCCCCCTTTCTGATGCTGGCAGATCTTTCTCTACTTCCCCTTCATCCTCCTCTTCCTGTGTATCTAATCTCTCCCTCCGTGTCTTTCTTGATTATCTATCCGTCTTCCTGTGCAACAATGAGGATAAATTTGACTGATCTGCTGAATAATTGAAAATGTGATGAATATGAGACAGATACGAAGAGATGAGAACGCAGATAGAGAGATGAAGACAGAAAGAACGAGGATTAGCGGTGACAGGAGGTTGGCACGCCGACGCCGACATCTCAGGTTTGTGTGTGTGCGTTTAATTTCGACGCCACCGCCGAGCAGACTGATGGTTTTAGTTTTAGCAGAAAGCCGTCTGGTATCTAATCTAATTAGCTTGATGGAAAGGAAGTTTAGACACAGACACAGACACACAGACACACAGACACACACACACACACACACACACACACACACACACACACACTTTGTTCTCACCTCTAACCAAGTCCACATCTATAAGGTCTGGTTTGACATGTCCTGTCTTCTTTGGCTTGTTTCTCAAGCCCTGCAGGGGGAGACAGAGAGACACAGAGTCAATAACAAAGAAAGAAGCAGAGGGAGAAAAGATCAAACATATTCACACACACATACACACACAAACACAGGAATGAAACTACAGGAAGCTTTTTGTGCACTTTATGCCTTCATAAACACACACACCCATTTAGTGTTTGAGGAGGCACACCGTGCGTTCAGGCTCACACTGCTACTGGATCTGTTCTACTCACATATACTAGATTCAGCCTGATCTTAAAAACAAATGTTGACTTTTGCTACTTGGCGTTCGTTAGAGAGTTCAGAGTATAAAAACAAAACAGCAAAATCATCCCTAAAGACCTGTAAACCAGCTGTGTCATTTAAAAACAGTGTGTTATAGTCGTCATTCATCCCTGTGAGGTTTGCTGTTAGAGCCTTTAAGTTGGTCGCTTGTGCAGTTTATGACCCTGGGAATAACGCTCCCCTGTGGCACGCTTGTTTCCTGTGCCCGCCAGCCACTTCCTCCTACAATGCATACACTTCATCTGTGTGTGTGTGTGTGTGTGTGTGTGTGTCTGCTCTGTCAGCTGTGATGTCAAACTGTATTGAAACTTTTTGTGACTGTACGACAGCCTTTCTGTGAGACTGACAACAGGTACAGTAAAGACAAACGAATAGTTAGAAGGTGTGTGTGTGTGTGAGTGGTGAAGTACAATAATGTCTACTATAGCGAGTTACTATAGTGAGCCCAACAATAGTTTGGTTTGAATGAGGTTTCTCATCAGTGACTGTGGACACACACACACACACACACACACACACACACACACACACACACACACACGTCATCACTCATGTGGTTCATCACATTTTATCCTGTTAGACGTTAATGTGCAATTTTGTCATAATTAGCGCATGAATTCTTGAGTTATGGCCGGTTTTGTGAGATCACAGTGACCTTGACCTTTGACCACTAAAATCTAAATCATCCTCGAGTCCAAGGGGACATTTGTGCCAAATTTGAATAAATGAGATATTGCGTTTACAAGAGTGGGATGGACTCACAACCAGAAAACATAATACCTCCGGCCACGGCTGTCAGCGGTGCAGAGGCATAAAAAAATAATACTCAGCTGAAGGTTTTCCTTATCAGTACACAAGAGTGGAAGTCCTTTTTGTAATTACCGCACATTTTAGGCGTGTGAGTCATATTCAACAGCACTGTGAAATGACACACAATGCTGTCCACTTCCACATCTGATTGGCTCAAGCTAATATTTACATACAGGCCAATGAAGTTCTGGGTTATCAGTCAATGGTCTGATAGAGAGACTTGATGGGGGCCCTTATCTTTAAACAGCACAACCAACGAGCTAATATGCTGTGTGTGTGTGTGTGTGTGTGTGTGTGTGTGTGCGTGCGTGCGTGCGTGCGTGCGTGTGTGTGTGAGAGAGAAACAGAGAAAACCTGAGAGAGTAGAAGAGCAGGACAGTGGTTTGTGTGTGTGTGTGTGTGTGTGTGTGTGTGTGTCCATGCAGGGCTAAAAGAAGCCGATCAATAGCTTCCTCTTGGCAGTAGATTTACCGCAGCAGTAAAGTCCTTCACAAACGTCTCGCCTGGCCATGGCTCTCTTATCTCTGTCCTATTTATACCCTCTTATCTTTATAAACTAGTTTCTCCTCCAGTTACAAGTTATCATATTGCCTCGGTGACTGATTGCTCCAACGTGTATGAATTCCACACATTCATTTAGCTGATTAATGCAAATTCTGAGGACCGTTTAAAAAACTCTCTGCTCTTTATATTCCTTATTAAAGGCTGCTTGTCGTGCTGCTTTTCATTTCTGCTTATTCTTCTGTTGTAATATTTGCTACACGCCTAAAATACAAATTTAATGTATTTTAACTGTAATTTGAACCAGAAAACCCAGAAGAATAGAGGTTCTGGCTTGCACCAGCAGGTGGCAACTGGGTTTCCTCTGCAGAGCTATACAGTGTTTTCCTTGTTACTGTGTCGTTTAGTTCAAAAGGTTCATTTCAAATATACTGCACAATCATTATTTTGTCTTTTATTACAGCAGAATTGATCGTGCAAGTACAAAAAACTATTCTAATGTAACATTTCTCGTCTTATTTGCTTTTGCAAAGTCAGAGATCAGATGTGAAACTAAATGAACCACTTTTAATCGACCATTTCTAGATCTATTTCAGATCCTGTTCCTGCTGATGTCCAGCTCACTGATCTTTAAACCGTTCTATTAGACATCAATTAAGCTTTTGTAGATTAAAACTGTCAGAAATTAAAGATATGAATCTACAGAGCTTGGTAGGGACATAAAGGAGCAGCTGTGCCTTCTCTTAATATGAACTATTTTGGCATCTGTGCTTTGTTTTAGAGAAGTAGTCGCTACTCGCTGCCACATCTGATTGCTAAAAACAGGACACATTTTACAGACAGCTGAGTTCCCCTAGATTAATGAGAACAATTTATATCAAATTTGTTATAAGTCTGTAAACGGTGTAATTAACACAGGGGTGAGGGGGTGACACATACCATGCCAAGATAAACTCTGCATTGTGTGGTGCAGCTATAGATTCTGGGAAACCAATTACTTGACAGATGAAGAACCAAGGTCGCAACAGTGTCTCTCTGTGTGTCTGTGTGTGTGTGTGTGTGTGTGTCTCTGTGTGTGGACTTTGAGCTCATTAAAAGAGAGTGACTCTCAGATCTCTGTTTACAGAAAGAAAAAAGGTACAGTAGGAGGGATGAAGGGAGGTATCATTAACTTAAAACAAATAAGGTAAATTAAAAACTAGACGTTATCCTGCCCTAAAAACACTGGAAGAAGCCTTATCAGGTCCTTAAACTGCAATTTGGGAACATTGTACATCAGAGAGTCTCATTAAATCCGAGAAGGGAGGAATGAGGTTGTCCTCTTTAAAAGGGTTAAAGGTGAGAGGTCATAGCAGACAGGTGAGGAGTAGTAATTACCACAGATCTGGACTAAGAGGGAGTCACTTAAAAAGGAATGTACTCACACAAGCACACATGCAAACAAACAATATTGTCCCATTAACCTCTAATTTGAACCCACAAAGGGAAAAAAAATGAAGCAAAGCAGAGGAGGTCTATAACTATAATGTATTCTGCTAAACAATCTGCATCCTAATAGAGCCAAACAATCATTAAATAATCGCCCTGGTCTCTACTGTAAAGTGGAACAGCGGCAGTTTTACACATCAAAGTCTGTTTACAGGCCTTGAAAAAGGTTGTACAAAGTCTTTCGTGGCTCCAGAGGCAGCTGATAAATCCCCTCGAGTGAGGGGTGGACAAGGAGGGATGTGTGAAATAACTAAATATATTTATATATTTTTAATTTATCCAACAATGTTTTATAAGTGCTACGCTAAATTGGTGGATAACTCTTTTACGAAGCTCTATGACAGAAAACTGAAATCCTCTTAAAAATGACCAATTCATACCAAAATGACAGTGAATCACTTGTGTTTCCGTGTCTGTTTTCTGCAGCGTCTCCACTTCTGACAACTTCCTCGTCAGTGGTTCAAACTGTTTACATATATCAGCTTTAAATATCGTAGCACTGTAGATTGCACGAAACCCCCCCCTCCAAAAAAGGATACAGTGACTTCCTGCATGCCTGGATTACACAATTATTCATTTTTATTTTCATTTTCTCTTTTTTACCTTCAATTTGAAGTACTGTAACTCATTTACTTTACTTATCCTACACTTTTGCATTTTATTTTGTTTTGGGCCTTGTTATAAAGGTTGTATTGTCTACTTATTTAGACAATTAACTAGGGATGTCCGATAATATCGGCCCTCCGATATTCACTAAAAAATGTAATATCGGGAATTATCGGTATCGGGTTTTTATAACTGATGTTTGTTCTGTAGGCTTCAGCATTTCCGGGCCTGCATGAACGCAGCATGGGACGTTTACCGGCGCGCGCTAGATGATGTACACCAACAACTACACGCTAGAGTGGTTGGTTGCCAACCGTGGCTAACAAGCAAACAATTATAACACAAAATAAGTGCAATGCACCTTAAATATTTTGCCCTGCTATGAGCTGTTCCTTAACCAAACTAACAATTGGCAGGAGTAATTTACATTAGATTGAAGTTGTTCTTTTATTTTGCACAGACAGTGTTTACATTTGGAAAGCCATGTTACATTTATGTATGCATGCAGTGGGGCATCACAATAAAATTAGGCAATTCCACAATAGGAGATATGTTATGATGTTACCTAACAGTTTTGGTGTAAAAAGGCCTGCATATATATCGGTATCGGAAATTGAGAGTTGGACAATATCGTAATATCGGCTATCGGCAGGAAAGCGAGCATCCCTACAATTAACATATGCTTTACATTGTAGTGTCCTTATAGGTTGTTTAGCACTGATAAAAAAAGAACCTGGCAGCTGATCATGAAAGATTCAACAGAATTAAACACAGACTGTGAAGGTTGTTGATTTGGAGCTGAATGAGAGTTACAACAGGAAGGAGAATGCAAATTTCTGTTAGGCTAGAAATGTACCACCTAACTTAAATTTGTCTTTTCCCAGAGGAACCCACAGCACAGACTGGTCACAGAAATGCCAATTTGACTCATTTTGTGTTTTTCTTTTGTACATTTTTTATCTGAGCTGGCTTTCAAGAAGTCTGTCATGACACAATTCTTTCAACCCAAAACTGTCTCATAAGAGTTAAAGACCCAAGTTTCAGACACACTGCCTTGGTGCCACTCTGATCACATGACTCATGCTAATCCAGCTGTGTCTTCACACCCCAAGCAACTCTGAGGGGGGCAGAGCTGCTCAGTTCCCTCATGTGTCTACTAGGAAGTGTTAGGAAACAACTTCTTCCTGGAGCCAATCGCGAAGCAGTGTTGCTACGGTGTGAATGCAGAGTGGGGTTAATAAACACACCGGGATTCAACATGGCAACTGAACTGAGCGATTAAAAACCAACCAATCACATTCTAGCAGTCTACAGCATGGGTGAGCAGACGTGCACTGTGGGACAACAAGAGGGACGTCCTCCCCCGCTGTGTACTCACCAGAGAAATAAACTGTAGAGAGGAGGAGAAAAAGACAAGCGGAGGAGAAGGGATGGAGGGTGGAGGTGAAGATGAAGAGAGGAGAGGATGGGCAGGTGACACCCAGCCAGGAGGGCAGAGAGGAAAGAGTTAAAAGAAAACACTGGAAAAGAACTGGCAGCATGGTGAGAGACAGTGAAAACAGAATAAAAAAGGAAGGAGAGAGAGGAAGATGGAGGAGTGAAAGTCAGAGAGAAGACAAACAAATACTTGACAAAGGGAGCCAAAAGAAAGATGATAAGAAGAGACACTCAGGAAAACAACAGTAAAAAAACAAAACATGGAGGTGTGGAGCAAACAAATAATGAATCAAACTCACCTTTATTTCTCGCTGCTCCACTGATTTCTCCCATATCTGTTGGTCATAGGCGCCAATCTGGGAAAACAAACAGATTAAGGATTAATGATGACATATGGAGCTACAGTAAACAGAAAGCAGGTACATGGGTGCCCTCCACGCATCGGCTTCTTAAGAAGGAGGAAGAGGAAGAATGGTCCGAACTGCAATAAAAAGGTTTTCTTCGACGCACTGAAAAGCTTCACTTCCCCTTAATGTCGTTCATAATGCTGAGCCACGACTACAATGGTTTTCTCTGGAAGGATCTTTCATGTTTACTAAACATTTAAAAATATAAACAATGTCACTTCATTGCTTTTTTCTCCTCCTGCCAGCTCCCCGTCATTTTCTGGGCAGCATCATTATTTAAACCCAGATTATGTCCCCCCCGTAACAACGCATTTAATAGTTCACGGATCGTCGTAGTTAGTGTTTTGTGTGGGAGTTTCTGAATTTTAAAGCTCTTGCTTCACAATCGGAGCTGTCATGATCTCATAAAACAAGTTTAACAACTGTGATCTGGATAAAGCATGGGTAGTAAAATGGATGGTGATGAACTTTTTCACCGTTGATTAAAAGCCTAAAGCCTTATTTTTTTAAAGCCTGAATTCTATAAAAACCCTGTGATTGACTTATTTAACCCTGTTTTGCACTTTAATATGCTCCTACATAAGTAAGATCAATAATGACCTTAGGCCACGCCTTTTGAAAATATGACACATTCTGTAAAAACTTTGTAGTGTATATGTTTATACAGAGTTAAATATTCAACCCAAGAATGTTCTTATGGCAGCACCATTTCATCAAATGGAAATATTGTAAATGTCTTGTGTATCATTTTATACACATTTCACCAAAATGTGAAAAATAACATGAATAAAACATAGAAACAAAATAAAAATGTAATATAAAGTCACAGTACAGACTAAGTCACCTTAATATTTAAGTTTATACACGACAAGGATGGGTTTACTGTGTGTTAAGCAAATATGCGTGTTATAATTAAGGCCATGTTTGGCATCTTTAAACACTTTGGGATCTTCAAAATAAAGTTGTGTGGATTTACACAATGTTTGGTTGCACAACAGTTTGTGGAGTTGAAAGGGTTAGCATACTTCAGCACCAAACCAACAACACACTGTATCTCCATTATGTGACTTCTTCTCTCTCGTTTACTTCTGACCTCTCGGTTTTTATTCATTCCTTTCTTGTCGCTGAAGTGCAGTTAAAAACCTGTGAAACTGGTCGAAAAAAAAAAGGGCAGGTTTAACTAGAGTGCAGTTTACGAGAAACCTCTCAGACAGCATGATCTTGTACTACAGCCAGTATTTATCAATGTCACACAAACACGCACACGCAGAACACACAAGGAAGGAGAGGAGGGTATGACTGTGGGGAAACGCATGCGGCACCACCGGTCACTGTCACAGAGATCAATATACTCGCAGAGTCGAAGAGAAAGTGTGTGCACGAGTGTGTGCATGAGGCCAGTGGAGTGGTTAATGCACGCTTAAGTAGATCTATGCCAAATGCTCATATATGGAGTGTGTCTGTATGAGAAAAGCACGACAGAGACGATGGAGCGACAGAAAGAGAAACAGACAGGGATCCGTGGGAACAAGATAGATGTGTACCTTGCCCAGACATCTGACCTGGAAACACATACAAACGCTCAAAACAAACACACCCCAAGGTCAAATGGTCCAAATTCCACCCTGAGAGTTTCCAGTTTCTCATTTCTCCTCCTTTTTAATCCACAGTCACAATTAGCAGATAATACTCAGCTCTGACTGCTGAGAGGCAAAAGTCACATAATCTGGTTGCTTTTCATACAGCGTGTATGTCTGTCTGTCTGTCTGAGACTTAAAAGAGGATCAGCTGATGCTCTGACCTCAGCAGATCAGTGTATTCATTGTGAGTGTGTTTGAGTGTCTGGGTCAGTGGAAACTCTGCATCTTTAATGAGACTTCATTAAACATGGATAGGAAGATGGGAATGGGAGAGAGAGGAAGACAAGGAAAGAAAACATGAAGAGATGACAGAAACAGTTGGAGAGTTACTTTATCGATCTCTTTCTCTCAAACCATGTTTCTGTTGGGCAATAGCACTTATATCCAGTTAACACAGCAGATATTGACATTCAGCATGTTTCAATGTTTTGTTAAAACAATGCAAATGATTTTTAAATTTCTGTAAAAAAATTATAAAAATGTCTTTCTATAATAATAATAATAATAATTCCTAAATTCAGACTTCTGGATAGTTAAAAATAATCTCAGAAAAGTCAAATCTCAGTATTTGTGCTTTCACGTGGAGCGCACACACTGACGACTTGCGGTATCTCTGTGTTATCCACCAGATACCAGCGTGAGATGTAGGTCTCGCCCCACATTACATACTCGTGTCTGACCCTGATCTTGAGATGGGGCTTTCCTGCACAACCGTTAACCTTTATTCTGAAGTGTGTCACGCTTTCCATGCCGCAGTAGAAATCAGTATTTTTAAAATGAAAGCAGATACCGCCGCCACGCAGGTCACACTAATACAGACGATTACTGCTTTCCAGGAAAAGCAAAGCAAATCTCATCTGACTGAAGCATCCCGAGCTTCCTGTTAAACGTCCCAACACAGCAAGTCTATGTCTACGAGTTCACGCGGTTGTTTATTTTTCATTTCACAAACAAAACAAAAACATTTAATAGGGACTGTTGTAATAGATTTCCAGATAGAAAGTTCATTCTTGGCCTTGAAAACAGTGCTTGACAAAACAATCTCCCCACTTTCAAGCAAACATTGACAGGAAGTCCTTAGTGCTCAGAAAACGCTTCTACGATTCATGTGATACGAAAAAAAGCTCTAGAACAGCTGAACTGAGCTTGTGGTGAGACTGTATTACTCAAGATTCTGATCCAACATAAAAGCTTTAAAATAAAACCTGAAACAATTTCAATCTTTTCCGTCTTTTGTAGTGAAGCAGCTGCATATTTTACACGATGAAGAAATCAAAAGCTACAGAATGGCTATTAAATGGTGAGACAATCCTGCCTCCTTTTCCAAGCAGGAGAGTTCAGCAGTTTGTAATTGTCCAACTTAACTAAGGCTGCTCAATTAATCGAAATTTGATCATGATTACGATTTTGGGGCCAAATGATCTCAAAACTAAAAAAAAAAAAAAAAAAGCGTTGTTCGTTGTATACAGTCTGCATATTTCGCGAACGCGTATTTCCGTCCCTCCCCCACAGCACGAGTCATGCGCTCGGTATACTCGCCGTTCCCGACGTGTCGCGAGACAATGTGAAGTCTCGGGAGCACCCTAACTATTTATACGTGCGCTGGTGGTCGCGACACTAGTTGCAGTCTTCTCCCGTCACGATGTTTTCGTTTGAACAGGTAACGCGGAGACTTACAAATGTTTATGGGGAAAGGAAAGTGTAACTGAGGACTTCCTTGCAAAGTGTTTTTGACAAATGTCCAATAAATGCAGCATGTTTCTGAAGTTTAAAAAAAATTATCGTTTGAACAATTGTGATTTCAATTTTGACCCAAATAATCGTGATTATGATTTTTTCCATAATCGAGCAGGCCTAAACTTAACATCTCCATTTTATCATAAATCCTATTTCTGTCCATTTCTGCAACAGAAATTAACAGTTTTTTTTGTCTTTTAATGCTGCAATAAGGCACTGTAAGTTACTCCTTCATTCATTTAGCAAAATAAATAGCAATTCTTAAAATCTGACACTACGATTGGGCTGTGACTTACTGACAAATGTAGATCCTGAGCTTCCACCAGTTGAGAACAAATGGCCTATTCCAAGCACCGGTTTAGCATTAAAATCTGACTGATTTACTGTGTGACATTCGGGCTGACAGCTAATTTTCCACATCACTCAACCTATCACACACACACACACACACACACACACACACACACACACACACACACACACACACACACACACACACACACACACACACACACACACACACACACACACACACACACACACACACACACACACACACACACACACACACACACACACACACACACACACACACACACACACACACACACACACACACACACACACACACACACACACACACGAGAGGATGGAGGAGTATATGTGGAGGACAGCCAGAGGGCAAACATGAACAGACTATGCAGCAGAAAGATAGCGGAGAGGGTGTAGATAAGGAGGAAAGAGGGGAAATTTCCACACACACACACACAAACACCACATCCCTCGTTACATGGAGTAATGAGGTACTGAGACCTGACAGCAGGGCTTAACGGCACTAGAAATCCTCTTATGCACACACATACGCTCACATCACTACTGTATCTGACCACCTTCTCTCAAAACAAATTAGTTTCTCCGTCCACTTGCCTCCTAATTTTGGCATTTTGACATTCAAAATGAAATAAAAGAATATTGCTTTTGTAACTGCAAGGGGTTAAATACTCTCGCTCTTGGTCAAATTGTGATTACAAAGAGAAATCACAGACTTTCGTCGATTTGACAAGCAAATCGAGTGCTGAGAGTGCACCAGAAGGGAAGATGACGAGGCCAAGTGTGCCGCTGCGGCAGTGCTGGGGTCACCATGGCGACGGATGGAGGGACGATCCAGAGAGAGAGAGAGAGAGAGAGAGAGAGAGAGAGAGAGAGAGAGAGAGAGAGAGAGAGAGAGAGAGAGAGAGAGAGAGAGAGAGAGAGAGAGAGAGAGAGAGAGAGAGAGAGATTATGTTGGTGAGGCAACAGAATTATATAACAACTGCCTCTGCAATAGAGGGGGTGTTACACAGACACAGACACACTGCTGGTTTGAAGAGGTGTGTTTAAGTGTGTGTCTACAGTAGACAGACATTCAGGAGGTTTAACACATTAACACACACATCAGCTGTGAATAATCTACATTGTTCAGTGGTGTTAATTATTGCCTTTCATTTGCCATCTGTAGCTGGGGTTCAAATGTGTGGCTCCAAATTACCACCAACCTGATCAGATACAGAGTGAGTATGCTGCCTGTGATAAGCGATGAACTTACAGAAAATTACTACCCAGCTCTGCACTTCCCCTCTGCTCTATGGAGCATTTGAGGGCCTTTCTGCAAATTGTTTTGGTTTCACGGCTCGCAGCTTTACGGTTTTGGTTCCCTCTCACTGCTCTCCCAGCATCAAACGGCTAAGAGACAGTTAGTGATTGCTGGAAGATAGTGGAGCATTTAGGTACAAAAGAGCAAGATATTTCCCCTCAGGAGTTGGTGGTGACAAAGACAGAGTCCATATTGGACTTACATTCATCAGGTGGACAGAAACATGACTCCAAATGAATGTTTGTCTGGTGGATGTGTAAATAAACTGCTAACAAGCTTGCCATATAAACTCTATAAAGCGATAATATGTCCGTGCTGTGTTTACAGCTCTTTACTGCTGCCAATACATAATCCTTTATCAAGCCAACAAATGCCAAGTGTTTGCTGGGTCCGATCGAAAAGTAGGATTTGCTTCTTTTCTCAGTTTTGTGTCTTTGCAAACTGGATATCTTTGTTGTCAGACTTTAAAAGGCATCACCTTTAACTATGAGAAATTGTAATGGGCATTTTTCTAATTGTTCCAGCATCTTATAGACTAAAATTTACTGATTAATTAAATAACCAACGGATACACCAATAATGAAAATAACCTTACAGACCTACAGTCTTACAATCTTTATTAAGCAATACAATTTGTATCGGGACCTTAAAATCACGTGGTGCTATTGGCTATATAACACTGTCAAGTCCATCCTTTCTGTATCGCTAAGGCCAATATAGACAGCCAACAAAATGCTTAACATTCCAGTAAATGACTCATCTATATTTTCCTATTTCCTTCTAGTCTGAAAACCTCAGTGAACCCGGTTGTGATGGAAAATCCCTCTGCTACTTGTGGGAATCACCTATTTACATACGTCTGCCAGGGTGTGGTCAGCTTTAAGACACAGCTGGTGTGTGTACAAGGACACTTTCAGTTTAGAGTGTAGGTATGTGGCGTGAGTGTCAAGGACTGAATGGATAAACACAGCAACCAGTGAATGAAACGGTTTATAATTCATTGGTTAATCCAAATTAGGGCCAAAACTAATGATTATTTTCATTATCCATCATCATGATTTTAAACAATTAACTGGTTATCAAATTTGCTGTCGCCTGTTTTATCAATTAAAACAAATAATTTCACCACGAATCCCAAAATACAGGTGACGACCCCATCATGAGCTGATCTTGACACAATTAATTAATATGATCATCTGTCGATTTTTGAAGATGAAACTGAACATTTTAATCAAAAATTGGATCATTAAATAAGTGAAGTGTCCCAAGAGCAAGAAAACAGCAAGAAGAAACAGTAAAGGTGCGAACGAACACACAAATAAAAATGGAATAAACAACAGATCATTGGCTGATCAATTTAAAAAGAATTCGGGTCAGGCACCTGGTTGTGGCGTGGAGATTAACCCATCTGCTGTGTTTTCAGGTGTGACCATGGTAACACAGAGAGAGAGGTGTTGCTGTAGTACGTGTGTGTGTGTGTGTGTGTGTGTGTGTGTGTGTGTGTGTGTGTGTGTGTGTGTGTGTGTAGGTCTATTTTCAGCTTAGACAGGTGTGTGTGTGTGTGACAGATGGTAAAACCTCCTTTTAGCAGCCACATACTAGACCATTTAGAAAGATTTACTTCACAAAACAAGTAAAAACACAAGAAGATTTATTATTTATTTAAGTTTTAGGGTACTACTAATGTCAATTAGTAGTTAATCAGTTCATCTGCCAACTGTTTTCTCAATGAATCAAAGGATCATTTAGTCTATGAAATGTTAGAAAATTGTAATAATATCAATATCTAACAACCCAGGGCAACAATGCACGTTTGCACAACAATCGTCTGAGTGACTTCTTTGCTTTCGATGAGGAGGTTACAACATCCTTCAACTCCGACAATGCAGTCATTGAATATCTGAAGATCAGAGATGGAGATCCTGAATTGTTACCCTACAATATCCATGAATTTCCACAGACTATCCAGTGAGCTGGTGGAGAGGCTCTGGAGCCTGAGCATGCTGAGTATGTTGTCTGACAAACTATTTGGGATTTCCTCCTCATGAGAATTAACCACTGCTTTAGTGAGAAACATGTCAGCGTCAACAATCCTTTTTTGTTGAGAAGGTGACACAAGCAGCATTTGTGGTATTTTTACTTAAAAATGGACTCAAACGACAACAACGAGTACTATTATATTACTAATATTATAATTAAAAATAACTGGAAATTTAGAGCAAATGAATGTGAATCGACCGCAGCCTTGTATGCCAGACGCAAAAAAAATACCAAACTGTGATTGGTCATTATCCAGACTGATTTGGGGTGAAAGAGAGACAGTTTTGTTGACTAGCAGCTGTTGCTGTCTTGTTTTGTTGTTGTTTATAGGATGGGATTCCTCATATATTGGTGGAAAGCGAAATGCACATAAAGCAGGCAACTGCACCACTCGTTTTTGTTCTTTAACTAGACCTGTTGCCAAATAACTACATATAAATCAATATATAATATAGGAAAAACATAAAGCTACTGTTTGTGTCATCTCCTCTACTCTCTAAATGTCCTCCATATAAAAACATATTGATCTTGTAAAGTGATTAACGTCCACAGATCTCGCCCGCATACCAAGGATATGAACTGTGTCACTTATGTCTTAAAATAGGCCTTAGAGCCACCACACAAATAAGATATAAGCTGATTTATTACAGTGCAACTTTTTAAGCTCAAATGCTTACAACAGGAGCCGGCAATTGGCTTCCTACTTGGCGATGGCAAGCTTGATGTGTCAGACATTTAAAAAAAGAAAACAAGGAAGTCTGTCTGGTGCTGTAACAGATATAGACTACACAGCTGCATGCGTCTTCATGGTGATAGGGTCTTGGCATGGCGCCGTGGCAAGCAAAAAAAAAAAAAAAAAAAAAAAAAAAGGACAGCTTCCACACAAACGTAACACTGAGACTGAGACTATTTGCAGCCAGACATAGCACGGTCAGAAATATACCGATGCGTCATCCAGGTCGCCTGCTGTAGTGCTGCAGAGGCTGGGGAGCAGAGGGAGGCAAGGTCAGCCTCACAGACCTGCTTGAAAGTCTGGACCTTTCTCTCAAAACCTAAAATCTGGCATCTCTTCTAGTCAACAGGACATTTTTTCTTGTCTTTGCACTTGATGTCTTATTACTTTCCATTTCTGACTGAAAAATAAAATCTTTCCAAGCCCATCCGTGGTGTTTTCTGTAGTTTTTATACATCTGAATCAACAGAAAAATAGGGTTTCTCACTCACTTCTGGTTAGTCATGCAGATAGTTTTGGCTTTGTCTATTTTTGAGATATTTGTCTTTAAGATGTCACCACATCAAGACAATGGAGGTGGATTCAATTGTGTTTATGACGCACACAGCCTGTAAATGCAAATGAACATGTCACTGAATAATCCCCTGAAAACTGTTTTTACAGGGACTATTTCTTAAGTAGAAAGTAGTTCCAATGTACACAGGAAGTTCTGTCGATTGTAAGTAATGGGGACACCGTTTCTGGAAAACACCACTGCTGCTGAATTTTTCTTTTTTTAAATTATGAGTATATGAGCACCACAGGGGAAATTACATTCACCTCCATTGTAATGAGCTGGGTATATAAATACCAGTAAAGTACTAAAGTAAGTACTAACTGCATAGCGAGATACCACTACAGGAAAGTGAAAGTGCCAATGAAAACTATTTTCCAATAAACTTCATGATAAAGTGTTCTTTAAAAAACACATGAATAGTATCTCTGACCACATCTACAATATAAAGTGAGCAATGCCCAGATCACAAAGACACCACCACTCATACAAGCCAAGGCTACCAATGCAAAAGTCTTTTTCAACCACGTCAGGGTTATCATTTAAAAATACACACACCTAAATACTCTGTTTATTTGGCAGGATTTCAGGTGCTTACTTAATACTGAGTAAACCGCACGCTATCTCTTGCACTGTCTTGTATTTTTAGCAAAGCTAAACTTGACGGAATAAAATAGCTGCAATGAAACCATCCTTGTCCTTCAAGGCTCGTCTATCTGCTGTGTTATTGTTCAGCCTGTGAATCTCAGGACCGATAGAGATATCTGAATCACTGCTGACGAATAAAATCACCGTCCCAGAGATTCAAACAGCAAAAAGACAAGACAAAGCCTTGATTATGACGTCTGACTGAGAATCACAATCTTTAACAGAGTGTTTTATCTCATTTACCTTCAAGCAGTCAGAGGAAGAACATGTATACTGTCTAAAAAGGGACGTCAAAGAAGACAGGTGTGATCTGCTCCTTAGAAAGGCCTTTATTCATTCATGACTAAGCAGTTGCCGTCACTGGTGTGCCCCTGCCTAGACAAGCTTAGCTAGACACACACAGACACACACACACACACACACACACACACACACACACACACACACACCTATGTATGATTACTGTTTACCCTAAGGCAGCTATCAAGCTTAATTTTAAATGAATTAAAGAAAACACAGATTTTCTGTTTTTAATCCTGTTTCTTAAAATAATCTTGCAGGTTTGAAAAAGCCTAATTAAGACTTAAAACCTTTATAATATTACCTGCAATTAAATTACACTAATTGTAGAACCAAAACAGAGGCGAAGCTGTGAAAACCTGCTATTTTCAGTTGACAATAGTTGTTTTGTCTCAGGCAGACAGCAGTGTCTAAAGTTTAGACCTTTAATTAACGTTTGCAACTTCTCATATGAGTCATCTGCAGTGTGATCTGATTCCAGTGAAAGCTTCGGTTGATGTCTTCATCTGCCAGGTGCACGCACAAGATCAGAGAGACGGACGGACAAACAGGCTGTAATTATATGACAGACAGAAACAAGACCAAAAAAAGAAAGCAGACGGACAGATGTGGGGACAGAGAGGTCACAGAGAAATAATAATAGCCACGAACGGCCTAAGAAGAGACAGACGGGGTCATAATGACAGACAGGTTTGTGAGGACAGACAGCCCCAAGAGACACACGGCAGTGTGTAAGCTGAGAGCTGCAGGGGGAGCAGCGTTGGAGACCAGCAGTGGGATCTGATATCTGAGACCATGGAACAAGAAGACACACAACACCAGCCTGGATTCACACTGTGTCGAACGGCCCGACTCCGCTGCTGCTGCTGCTGATGGCGCTGAGGAGGTCTCTGCCACAATACCGTGCATCAAAAAGAGTCTGCACACTCCAAACTCTATATCGAATAATAATTAACAAATGCTTCAGACCCAGAGCAATCGGCCGATGTTTGTTTATTACTGATATATTGATGTCTGTATGAAAGATGGGTGATAAGGAACTGCAGTAAGGAAATGCCAAAGATACCGTTGGTGTAATCTAGAAACAACGTTGCGATAAGTTTGTTTAGAGTTTGTTTGTTTGTTTGTTTGTTTGATTGAGAGTCCTGACAACTTCAACTGTAAAATGTCGCCCAGTACAAATTAAAAAAAAACCCTCCTTATCAAAAATCTTTGTTTATGTTACGTGTTTATAGAACATATTGGTCAATACATCGTTATCAGGCTCTAGTGCGCAAGAACAGGAAGTGTGGAAAGCGAATAAAAACATTCTTCATTGTGCAAACTCCTTCAGAATCCGTTAGACTTTACATTAGTTATATGTACTCAGCTTTATTTTGCTTGGTTGAGCACAATGTTTTTGTCTCCCACTTTTAAATATTACTTTATTTAATCATTCAGTGTCACTAAAATATTGAGGATACTCTCTGTAAGCATCAAATTTTGTACAACAACTATTAAAATCAACTGTGGAAAACTGACATGCTGCTGAAAGCCTCAGAAAAGTACACTTCATTCGTTTATGGTCAAAAACTTTAGATCTTTTATGTATTTTACCTCCTTCATATTTTTTCCCCACTCGATCTGTACCATTTAGTTTAGTTTGCTTATTTCTATGTCATTTAAAGGAATTTTTGGTTAACATCGAGACGATCCTCGTCTTTACGTATTTTTAGTACGTCGTTGCACATCCCCATACTGTATGTGTCGAGGTTAGGTTACTTTATTTGTACATGTAGGTAGATTTGGTTTGCAGTAAAAAGACAAGGCATTCCTCTTGACAAAAAAATATTTAAACAACAAAACTAACAGAAAAACATGCCTGCACAACTAGGCTCAACAACACTAACAGGCTGATGAAGGCTTTCAGCACAAACAGGCTGCTTATTAAATTCTGCACCATCTAATGTGAGGCAAGGCTCTCTTGAGTAACTATTTCCTAAAGCCTAGAAGCAATGCGGAATGTAGCCACATAATTGAATCTCATGTTATCCTTTTAAATTTCTCATGTAATATGAATCTTTTAGAGAAAATATATGCTGCAAAATATGTAAAAAATATATATATATACACACAACCAGTAAAGATATTTTAATATAGCTTTTTTCTTATTTTGTGACATGCAAAAACCAAGCCAGAGTGCAAACGCAAAAAATGTAAGGAGTCTTACCTTTTTCTGGTACCACACCACGGCATCTTTTACTTTGGAAGCCATTTACATTTCCCTTCTCCCGGCCTAGGGCATCTTAGACTGAAAACACACAGCGAGAGAGAGAGAGAGAGAGGGCGAGAGAGCAGTGTGAGTGATGGAGTAATAAGGAGAGAGAGAGGAGGACTGATGTCTATATACCTGATAGGAAGGTGTGTCATGACAACTTACAAAAGGAGAGAGGGAGGGAGGGGAAAACGCACAAACACACACAGTTATGCAGATTTGAAGGCGTTCACTTTGCTTTTCTTCCTCCGACATCTCACACACACACACACACACACACACACACACACACACACACACACACACACACACACACACACACACACACACACACACACACACACACACACACACACACACACACACACACACACACACACACACACACACACACACACACACACACACACACACACACACACACACACACACACACACACACACACACACAGTCTCCCTTGACACCCATCTTCCCACATAAACAAACAGTCTTTCTATAAGCCGGCCTTGGAAAACAATTATCACATTAATAGTGCTGCTTCAAAGCTGGTTGCTCCCACTGAATCACATTCTGACACACACCGACACGTAAAAACACACACGTGCATTATTCCGGGAAAATTTTGGAACGGCTGTTGGATCCCTCGAATTGGTTTGGGTGTGTGGGTGACTGTGTGTTTGTACGTGTGTGTGTGTGTATGAGCCTGTTTTTCCAAGCAACAGTTCACTTTGAGCTCACTCCCAACGATGAGAGACAGTGAGCCCTGCAATGGTGACAAAATTTCCTTACAGCTCACAAATGAAAGAATCTTGTTAATTTGTACCAGTCAACGGCTTGAGTTTTACTCAAGGTTTTTTTTAGGCATAAAATTTTTAGTGAAACTTGAGTTAGGATATTTTTGTTTCTTGAGTCAATCCTTATCTTTCAAAACTAAACTTTCTTTATATCCACATCATGACATGGATTAATGCTGGTTTTCTGTAAATAATAACAACTACATCATACTGGGGGTTCAAGCATAAGTTACAGACCTACAGATATTCAGCAATACCTTTGAACTCATTTTTACCAACAGACCTCAGGTTATTATTTGTTATATTATTTAGCATAGTATTGCCAATATGTGACTACTGATGACTGACCACCACCAAAATAAACCACATTGTATTACTCACTGTCAGTATCTGGGTCATGGAAAGCAAGCAAGCGAGCATCCGTGTCCAGAGTGTACGTTAAGCCCTGCAGTGTTTCAGTGTTACGGTCAGTGTGTTATTACAGTAAGTTGTCTTTGAAACAGGATCTCCCAGTGATAGCGGTGATGTGAGCTTGTATGTTGTGTTTTTAAAAAAAAAAATTGTACCAGAGCAGAAAGAGTTTTACTCGTTCCACTTAAAACAACCCCGACCTTCGACACCGAGAACAAAAAGGAGTTGTCATTTCCTCAACTCAGCTTAATGTGTGAAAACTATTTCTTTGAAAACTTAACATGTGGACTGTAACAATGACTGTGACTGCTTAGGTACAGTAGGTTGCAACATTAAATGTAGAAACCTCTGTCAGTCGGTGGAGGTGAAAGAGGAAGATGAGGAGAAGACGGTGCGGTTAATGAGAAGCTGTAAAGTGGAAAATATGGAGGCTTCGCGGTTAGCCACTCTCCTTCCCTCTTGTTTCTCTCTGTCTCTGCCTCTCTTCCTTCCTCCTCTTTTAGTCTCAGTTTCTGTACATCATCTCTTTTCTGTTTCTCTGTTACATAAGTGCAGTGTTGTCCTGCTGTGTGAGTGGGAGGCAGCAGATAGATGGAGAGGGATGCAGGGCAGCGGCTCCAGGCCAGGCTGACTCGAGGGGCAGCGAGAGCTTCTGGGGTTCTGTTTTCTCTTTGGTTTCCTCAGTTATCAGGAAATATTACTCAGTCTGATGAAACATTTAGTTTGAACCTTTAATTTGATGAAGCAAACGAAGACTATTCATGCGTCATGGCATATCATTATATTGTTATGTGTTGCAATGCGTGAGGTGGCGCTAGCACAAGCTCTACACACACTCACACAAACTGAAATGATACCGAATGTGGCGGTTTCTCGCTAGATTTCAGACTTTTCAGACCCTTTTAGTGTCTTTATTTATATAAAGTGACTCAAATTTTGTGACCAATTCTGACCATCAGGGAAAAGGCAATGTTCCTGTAGTCTGTAAATATGTAAATAGTTTGTTCGACGTTCTCTCTCACGCTTTCCCTCCAGATCTCTGTATTAGGGTGTTCCTATAGCTTATACGTAAATAGTTTGTTTGAGCGTGTAAATATTTAAATACTTTGATTGTCTTCCTAACTTTGCAGGTTTTTAAAACTTTTTGTACTGATTATTTGGCTTAATAAAAATACTTTTCAAAGTGTGTGTATGTACCTTTCCATCGCCGTCAGAAACAGATTTGCATTTCCACTGCAGTGTGCACTGACGCATTTATCGTTCAAACAGTTAGAATGTGATTAAAGGAGTTATGAAAACTGACCATTCAGACATATGCAAAGTGGACA
This sequence comes from Dicentrarchus labrax, assembly GCF_905237075.1. Lineage (NCBI taxonomy): Eukaryota > Metazoa > Chordata > Actinopteri > Moronidae > Dicentrarchus > Dicentrarchus labrax. The sequence goes on along the minus strand of NW_026136724.1, from coordinate 12,419,392 downwards.
ACTAGCAGAACTGAGTCAAAGAAGTAACAAGAGATACCGAAACTAAGCTATTAAACTATTTTTTTTAACAAAAACCTACCTGATGAGTTAAACTGTGACAGTCTACCTTGAAAGAAATGTGAGTCATACTACTGTTTGAAAGCTCTGCAGCTTATCTGCCGACGAGCAAACCCCAACACTTTATACGTGCGATAAAGTCACCTCCTCAAACAAGTAGTATTAGTGCGAGTGTACGTGTCAAAGTTCTCATGTTCAAAGCAGCGGTGAGTGGGTCCAAGTGCGTCAAGAATGTGAGAAGTTCAAAAGCAGGAAGGAGAAAACAATATTGTACTCTGAGCAAAGTGTGACCAGTTTCTGAAAACACACGCACAACCATGGCAAACCACCAGAAGAGCGATGCACAAATCTGCAAAGAACCCAGCTTCCATAACCACAAATGCAGCATGCATGCTGCTTATAAAGATGCAGAGGTGTGGGTCTATGTGTATATGTGTGTGTGTGTGTGCGCACAAAAGGCGAGACATTTTTAGCAACAGGAAGAAAGTCTCTTGCTTGCTGCTGTCTACGATTAAAATCATTACTCCTCCCCTCCATCTTTCAACACTGAACCGCACTATTCTATACATACGGTATATCGTACACTTACTTTTTGCTATTAAAGTATATTTGCACTTAAACTTGAAAGACTTCGCATGGACCATGCTGGCTCGTCCCTTTTATGTGCAGTGGTAACACAAAATGTGTTTACAGTGTCAATAAAGGAGTTCATTTTGAAACTTAAGTGGAGAGAGAGATAGAGGCGGTGAAAGAAAAGAGTAATGAACATAGCCAAGAGAGAGAGGAAGGAGCAGGGTGTATATAAAGAGTAACCACCATATGGGAGTGTGAGAATGTGAGAAAAGCACTCTGCCCTTTGTCCTCTTAACATAAACAGAGACAGAGGAAGAGTTGATATCTCATTCACACATGAGAGTAACACGCCCATCCTAAACTCACATTCAAAACACTTTTTTTGGCTGCTCTAACAGAGACTTAAATTGTTCTGCAATCAGGAGAATAAACATTATAAATATCAGTTTTCATGGGGAGTGACTGGTGCTGTCACTTTTACCTACCACACGGAGAGCAGCTTGCACTCTGAAAGTCTAAAACTCCCAAATGTATAAATATCTACAAGAACTCGTTTCAGGGAAGAAAACAGAATTAGATATTTTTATTTATTGAGTCCAAGATACTCAAATTACTTCATAAAAAAAGGAGGAAACAGATGCACTTCTCCTGCACTGAATTTCATTTGCCATGTGTACATTTCCACAAAAATGTTAAGGAAAACGGTACCGTAAAGCCACCTTGTGTTTTGGTCGTTGTGGTGACTTTAATATACAACTAATGGACTGACCCTGAATACAATTTGCTGATGCAGCTTGGCATGACGCCATTTCCAAAGCATGATGTGTTGCGGGTTCTATCCAATAAAACAGACCCCCCAAATAATCAATTTAAAACCACCTAAATCAGAGAAAAGTCCTCACATTCAGGAAGCTAGACCCAGAGACCGTCTGGCATTTATACTTATTAAATGACTTAATGATTCATTTTCTGCTGATTAAATAATCCGATTATCAACGAAGGCTTTCAGAAACAGAACTACTTTGTTATTTGACTTTTTCCCTCCACACTCCCCGATTCCAGACAAAAACATGTTTTTCTTCTCGTCCCTACAGTTGGATGTTTGAGTTTCACTGTGCAGAATGATGTATGTGCAGAGTTTGACACTAGAAGAATGTTTTCACATTCATGTGCTGAAAGTAAAAAGGTTCTCTGTGCTCATTAAAAAGCTGACTTTAAAGGGGGGGGGCTATGTGACAGCACAAATAGTTTGGAAGTCAATCCTGGTACAGTATGTAACTTATGCAAGTGTGATGTGGAAACTTGAAGCCACCAGTGCACTCTGAGATCAGACTATCTTGTCCACAATTGGCGTATTCATTAATCATATTATTTGTAGTACTTTTTTAATGAATTTTTATGTGGAAATTGTAGTTTTTTGTGGAAAAAAACACATCAGACACATCTTTATAGACATCTGGTCTGTTTGAACACGAGGAGACAAAGAGGTGATCAGGTGCTGAAATACTACACATTTTTCTCTTATGGGAATCTAATAACATAATAGAAGATGTTTTGAGATCAGATCAACGTCACTGTCCACAATAGAAATTGTTTGGGGTCTAAATACTGTAGAGCAACAACTGCTAACAACTTCGTCTGAACAACAAGCTGACTGATTGCACAACCGCAGAACAACAAGGGTAAGCATGACGAAGAATAAAAACAGACATTTATCCAGACAGGCAAACCTATTGGAACGACACCCCGTCATTAGTGCAGTTGGACCACAAACAGCAGTGTTTTGTGTTTTTAACTCTCTCAGACTCTCGGAGAGCTTTAAGACTTCAAATCCTCCCCATCCAGTGACAGTGACAAGAAAAACAGGCAGATCCTCCCTGTTCAAAGCCTCAAAATCCCCACGTCGTACCTCAGTGTGATGCCAGCGCTGATTCACACACATTATCAGACAAAAACAGACTAAGAGACACATATTTATTGCCTAATACAGGATTAGCCGTAAACTGCTGGGTTATTATCGATGCTGGAAAACACAGAAGTAATAGAAATGGGAGTTCTTTCCGAACATAACTTTTTCCAAAACCACACATTCACAGTGTTCCCAAAATACACTGTGGTTTGCTAAAGGGTATTTAGAGAACAGAGCCTAGACAACAGACACACACACACACACAGTATGTATGTATATTCTGGTCTCAGGATTCATAAACATTGCCTTAGCTGTTTTCTTTTCAGAGTGTTTTCCTGTGAACCTCCTAGATTTGATGCCACATTTCTAACCCAGTATTATACATTTTAAAAGTTGTGATGAGTTCGTCCCCCGTTGGGCTTCCTCCACTTTATTTTCATACTAGTAAGCAGTTACAGCGAACCCGTGTCAACAAGAAAGCTTCGTTCACAAACACACCCCATTACAAAGCTCTCAAAGAATTTAACAACTTCACACACACACACGGACCCGTGCCAAGTCTGTCTGACCAGTGGTCTGTCTCAACTGACCCATTTACAGACAGAGAGGGAGAGAGAGAGAGAGAAAGCAGTCAAGAAAGACAGTGTGTATTATGTAGGCCACTGTTTACATGAGAGCTCTTTTTGTGTGTGTGTGTGTGTGTGTGTGTGTGTGTGTGTGTGTGTGTGTGTGTGTGAGTGAGAGAGCAGGAAATGGTTGAGTGTAATTGGCCATATGTCTCCTGCAGCTACTGTATGAATGTTAATGTGAATGAGCGCGGTTCCAGTGGTGGACGAAGTATTTATTCAGATCCACACTGTGAATATATTCCACTACAAGTAAAAGTCCTGTATTCGAAACCATATATACAGTGTTACAAGTTCGGATGTTGATATTTAATGAGGGCAAGTGTCAAATAATGAGGTAAATGTATGTTTCCTGTGAGCAAAAACTGCTCTGGATGCAACTTTTCTAACATCTTTTTCAACTTTATATGGTTTATCTGCTCCAGGCAGAGCAGCTGAGCACGCCCATGGCGAGCACAGGGAAGCGTTCAGTCTGTCGAAGTTATCCGACTGCTCTGCTCAGCAGTCAGCTTTCCCGGTTGTGAAGGAAACTTATATATTGTCTGTTTCTTCCATCTGATGTCCTGAGGCTTCTCTGCATCAACTCTCAGGGGTTTATTTAGTTTACTGAGGACATAATGGCTTTAGCTTTTAACGACTTTATCTCTCAAAAGTGATTAGCTACGAATTCCCCCATTCATGCTGCTCTTCTGCCAGCATCACCGAGGTCTCTTTCTTTCTCGTTTGCTGCGTGCAAGCAGTCAGTGGGAATGGCGTGTGGGGCGCGTTTGACCTTCTCTCACGCTTTGTATCTAGATCTGTTGATTAGGATGCTCCTATAGCTTATATGCAAATAGTTTGTTTACATTTGTAAATATTGAAATAGCTAGTTCTCGCTCTAGGGTGTTCTTATAGCTTCTATGTAAATAGTTTGAGCTAAATATTTGAATAGTTCTGTTGATTTTTTTTCCTCCTACTTTTTCCACTTCAAATATTTGATGTCAATGTAGTGAGTTTCACTAACATTAATAAGCACTGAAGTATCTGTATGCAAATTTATATCAGCGTATAAGAATCAGGAAGAGATTTAAATTGTACTGCAGTTTGCACTGATGCATTTATTGATCAAACAGTTAGAATAAAACTAATTACTAATTAGAAAACCTATTCTCTTGTGTGTGTGTGTGTGTGTGTGTGTGTGTGTGTGTGTGTGTGTGAGAAATGTTTGTTACTAGCCAGAATTTTGCTAAGGCAAACTGTTTTGTTTGGCATGTAGAATAACCTAAATCTAAAACCTGTAGTCCATTGGTACTTTCCAGCAACCAAGAACACAAACACAAAATCCCAACAACCTAATGAGCGTTCACAATGAGGGTGTGGTCAGTGTGTTTGAGAGTGTGTCTAATGGAAAATGTGTGTGTGTGTGAGATGAGGATTTCTTTTTATATAATGGATCCAATAACATGTAATGAGATTGGTTATGCAACCTGCCACCATCTGACTTTTCAATCCGACACTTAATAGTTACTCTCTTTGCTCTCAGAGATTAACACACACACACACACACCACTTACTTTCTATTCTTAATGTCTCACTTTACTGCAAATGACTAGGGTTGGTTTCCAAGAACCAGCAACACTTTGCACTCAGTTCCCAATTGTTGAAGTTTGTGAAGTGCTGACTAACAAATCTCCTCTCTTTCTTATTAGAAAAGCACAATTCATCAAACACTCAGGTGGTCACTGAGCTAAATGGAAAGGACGTATGCAATCTAACTGATGAAATGAAAATTATGAAATATGTCAGGCTTATTAAACTTCAGGGAAAGTGAGTAGTGTCGCTACATCACACAGCAGAACCATGCATTATATACTACTAATAATAAATGCATCAGTATTATTCTGCTCAGCAGGCGACTGATTGATCAGTGCATTCACTTCACAGCAATTAATCAAAGCAGGACGCTTTGCAGGGGGTGTAAAGATTAACTGATACATAACAGGAAATGGATACAGGAGTCAGGAGTACATCTACACACAACCAAATATCCTACCCAAATCCGACACGAGGCAAGGGCGTTTACCACCTGCGCTAAAGCTAAACTTAATAGATTTGATAAGCAATAGGGAAGGATTTAGAGAAGTAAGAGGATTTGCAACTAGATTCTGATTTGAATTGATAAAATTATGCTTGAGGGTACTTTAATTCAAAGTATTTTCAAAACACAGGAGCTTATTTCCCCCCAATAATACCTTAAAATGTATGACACTGTTTCTACAGAAGGAGAGGAGAAACGCATTAAGGTCAGTCAGTGTAGTGTACATTTCCTAAACCTTTGTGATGTGTAACTGTATATATGCTCCTCCATCCGCTGCAGCAGCATCAGGGCTTTTATTATTTGTTAGGTTTTAAATTTAGGGCGGAGGGAGGGCTCGTGTGACATTTGCTTTCTGTATTGAAGCCAGGAAATCTTAGATAGCAGTGAGAATGTCTCACTAGCTGTTGAAAGCCTCCACTCACAGTTCACAGGTGGGCGACTTTCAGAAGCCACATCTAAAAGAAAATATCAGTGTGGGCTATAAGACAGCCACTACAGAGAAAAACAGAGGGCTTTTTAAACAAATTAATTTAGGGCTTGTAGACATGCACATGTGGAGAGATGGTGGAGTGATGGGCTGTCATTTAGTGGAATGGGTGCCTTGCTCACGGGGCATCTGGGCAGTGCACAGGAGGTGGAACTGGTCAGTCCACACTCCATACTGGACTTAAACCGCTGACCCTCCAAGTCCCTACAGTCTGAGCTACTGCCGCACCAAAACAGGTTGTTTTGCTTGTTTATCCGCGGTACATGGAAACTAAGCTGCTAACTTTGGCGAGGAAAAAGCAGAAAAGGCTGTGGTCAGACAAGTTTAGCAGACTTCAAACACGAGGTTGCTGCTGAAAGCCCCTCTGGCACTGATCGCTATCGGAGCTACAGCTGACTGCAAAGCTGGTTTTCAGACAGAAACATTACAGAGCAGAACGGGGACGAAGCAGAATAGAAGAGGTGTCAGAAGAATAGAGAAGAAGAAGAATAGAGAAGAAGAAGAATAGAGAAGAAGAAGAATAGAGAAGAAGAAGAATAGAGAAGATATGAGTGGAAAATGCTTAGGCTAGCTTATGGCTGCTAGTGTAATGTTTCTCTGGGAGGTCTAATGAAAACACGAGCACAAGAGGAGACCTCCTTCATGAGTCTCGTAACTCGTGATGTGTAACACGAGCCGCTCCCTCTCTCTCTGCGTGTTCTATATTTCATGATGGGTGCAGGTTACATCTCTGAGCTGGGCCGAGGGGGCACGTGTGTGTATTTAAGTAAGTGTGTGTATGTGTGTGTGTGTGTGAGAGCAGGCGTGCCTGCCTTAGGTGGAATATGACACCGCTAGGTCGACGATAAAGGGTCGAAGGTGTCAGGGGGATTCTCACAGTGAGTGTGTGACACATCGGTGGGACACGGGGATCAAGTTTTCCGTCATGTAGGGTGAATCCCTGACAATCTCATTTAACGCCAAATGAGACTGAACTTGACCTATACAGGGCTTGATCATATAGCAGGTAACACACATGCACACACACAGATACACACACACACTACAGATAGTTAGTTCATTAGTTATTTAGTGTGTTGCATGTATAAGTGCCCAGGCTCCATGGGCTTTGTTATGGTGAAACATTTGTCAGACAAGAACATAAACATATAACATTACACACTGTAACTTAGCACTATAAGCCAGAAGAAAAATGTAAAAAATATGGAGAATATTTTCATTTAAGACCGCAACTACTCCAATAATACTACAACAAAGTCACAAAATATAACACCAACAAATCTTTTGACAGCAATCCCGAGGGAAATCAGACCGAAACTGCAGGACCACTGACTGACATTTCCATCCGATCAGCCATATTATTGATTGTTCAGGCTATTAATCATGTATTGTGACAACCTTGAAACTGAACATCAAACAACCGATTAGGAATTTGGTCTGATTCTGAAATTATTCGGGGCAACAACTTCAGGATTAACTTTGGGCTAAATGTGTCTTAAGATCTGAAAAGTGGTGGTTTGTCAATGTCAACTGTCGTGTGTGAAAATAAAATACGATACATTTGTGGGCAAGTAGTAGGAACATGGAGCTACTCCGTATATGTGTGTGGGCCTTTGTTGGAAAGCAGATGAACCACAGATGAACTGAAAGAACTGAGTTGTACAAACACACACACACACACACACACACACACTATAAAAGCCCTATGTTTGCCACTCGTACTCTCCTCAGAGGGGAAGTATGTCCTTTTTTCATATTCTCTTCTTTCGCAGAAAAAATGAACAGTACGATGAATTACTGTTGCTTTTTTGCGCAGGGTCACTGAGTGTGTGTGTGTGTGTGCGCGCAGACAGCTGACACCCTCACAGCAACAGAACAGGGGTTGTTGAAGCATGCGGCGCTCAAACAAAAACAGAATATGTAGAGTTGGGGGGGGCTCCAACCTAGTAAACACACGCGCACGCACACACGCACACACACACAAAGAGAGAACTCACCTCTAGTCAGGCCCTGTAGCTGACTGGTGTTTCGTCCTCACGGCCAAATTAGGTCAGGAGCTGGAAAAACAAAGAGAGACGGTCAAGACTGGGACGATCGCATTTGAGATTCAAAGCAACAACAGCAGTGTGTGTATGTGTGTGTGTGTCTGAGACTCTTGCATGCAAGTGGAGCCAGTCACTCAAAGTCTAATAATAACTTAATCTAATTTCTGTGTAAACAGGAGTTTCTAGTGTGTGTGTATTCTGTGGAATTGGGCTTTGGCTGGTGTCCACATGATTAGGTTTAAAAGCAGCATGTGTCTCTTGCTGAGCTTCACACACACACACACACACACACACACCAATGTTTTACGCTTGGAGGATTTACCAGAATTAACTAAAGAAACAATGCTTCCAATATATGCATCTAACCATAACTCTCACCCTCAGGCACTAAAAGAAGCCTTTAGCAAGAGACGTAGGAGTAAGGCAGCACAGGAATCATAAAACAGTCATATGTTCAGTAAAACTGGAAAGTCAATGTCAATGTACCAAAGTGACAGCTGACAGATAAACCCTATTAAAACAAACCCACTACCATTAGCCAAGCTAAAAGGGATGACTAGCATCACAACCAGATGGACTCATGCGAGGACATTCTTAAGTGAAAGAAAGAGGCCGACTCATCATAACACAACCTCAAGTGCAGGTTGCAAGTGGTTGGGAATCCAGATGTGCTTCTGTGGGGAGGTTTTGTAGTCGGTTTCACTGAAACCAACATCCCTCCCTGACAGAAGTAGCAATAATAGAGAGGTTTCTGTCAGACGGAAGTTTATAGCAGCTGAAACGGTGTAAGGACTGGAAGTCTAGTTGGAGACTGAACCGTGGAGAGCAATGGAAAGTTTAAGAAGTGCAGTGGAATAGGATTATATTCGCTCTGATAATGTGGAGCAATTCCAAAAATAGACATGATGCAATGTAATTTTAAACATTGGAATTAAACATTTAAAGACACTAAATTAATAAGGCCCTGAGTAGAGTAAAAATCGGCAGGATCAGCCATCGATGGTACAACTGCACAACGAATGCATTATGAAAAGAGATGTCTAAAAAAGGTTGACTTCACATCTCCACCTGCGATAAGTCATTCTACAAAAATGCGCATCAGTAGGTCTTTCTTTACAGCGGACATTTTTACTTGTCATACGAGGAAAAGCACAGGTGTTACAACATTCACGATGACTCTGTTGTATGAAAATGTCCTGGTAAGTCATGACTGCGAGCGTGCACAATATGAGCACCCCGACAGTGAAACAGCTAAATTAAATATGTGCTTTTTTCCTACTGAGACATGTTAAAATGTGTTCTGTGTCCAAAGGATAACACAGACATTTGGGATCAACAACACAACACATACAGCTCCACAGTCAAACTGCCCCTGCTGTAGATCCTGTCTGTAACACGGGATTTCATAGACTTCAACGCCATCGTTAACACACCATTCCACCGCAGCACAGTAGAGCTCGTAATGTGGCACTTCTCTCTCTCTCGCACTTGACCTTTCCCTCTGACCTTTTCTGCTCGCACTCAATAACGGCAACGGCTACATGGCTACGAATCATATCACTGCCCCGACGGGCCGTTCTGCAGCTCCAACAGAGGATGATATGGCAGTCTAGTGCGTGATGTAACTACATTGCAGCTGATGATGTAACCAGCTCTGCGGGCAGATTCGAGCCGCACAATACACAGAGCATCGTATGAGTGCTCCTCAAAAGAGACAGACAGACGGACGGAGAGAAAGCCAGAGAGAGGGACAAGAAGTAAGAGGAGAGAAAGAGAGAACGAACGAACAAAAAAGGCACACGCTGGTTAGACAATAGGCAGCAGTCTGGATCTGTGGATGCTACAATCACACACATTGAGACACTCAATCAAGTAGTCAGTCAACCACTACAAATCACTTTGTTCAAATGCATGTATATGCAAATAAAACACACACACACACACACACACACACACACACACACACACACACACACACACACACACACACACACACACACACACACACACACACTCTGACTGACTGACCTCGGGTTCATGAATGCTGCAGAAATGCTCCACAGCTACATTGACTGACAAGTAGTACCGGCCCAACAGATGCTCAATCAATCAGTGTCTCAAAGGCTCGCACGCTGCGTACTCCCCATCCATAACGTGTGTGTGCATGCAGGTGTCTCAGAAGCCCCCCCAGGGGATCCCAGGTCTCTAAGACGCTAGCGGGGTGAAAGGCAACACCGGTCCTGTCAGCACTCACACGCACGCAGCAACAGTGATTGATCCTCACTCATCAACCGGCTGTCAACAACTAAACACAATACCTGTTTGCAAACTTTTGCTCTTGCAACTGCAGCTTCCTGTCATTTTTTCATGACTTGCATAAACAGGCTCAATGAGGCTCCTTATACTTTACTGAAACCCATCTCTGATCTCACTGGACAATATTTTGTTGTCATAAACGGGTTTAGCTGAAGTGTGAAACTGCTGTTAGGATCGTCAAACTGTCTGAGAAGGAAAGCATTCACAAAGACATTTGCCTAAATCAAATTAGAGGTTTCCAGCATTGTTACATGATATCCCACGCATTTGATTTACAGAAGCGCTTCCTGAAATATTAAAATAAAATGCTGCCATACATGTCTTACCTGCATACCTGACTGCCTGCAGGTGAAAACAACACAGTAAATTATTGGCTGCAGTCCGAACACAGTCGTGTCTAGCAGCAGCAACAACAGACGATACTGCAGTTGGTGGTTTATACCAGGTCGTTGTTGTTGTTTTATAACAAGATTTACTACTCAAATATAGTCTTATCTGTTCCCCTTCTTTAGCCTTCACTGATATTCTGACTTACAATAAATCCATATTTCATGTCCAAACTACAGGTTAACAGAACAACTATAAAGATGTTAAGCTTTTAAAAAAGGGTTTATTTGACTGTCCCGGCTGTTGGTTCACGTTATGGATTCGTACAGGACTCGGTGGTGAGGAAGGTTAATTAAGGGGTCACATTATGATTGCAGTGGAAAATCTGGGTGAGTGATGACAGCGTTAGTCAGACACTGGAACCGACAGGCTGTCTGGATCGCAAAACCATGTTGGATAATCAGACGGCCTGCCAAACTGTGAGCCTGACCGCCTGCCGAAGCCTGCCACAGTTTCTACTCCAGTGACATAAGATAGATCGAGAAAACCAACACCGGTTAGAGAATGACATACAAATGAGAATGAGAGACTGATGTAAATTCAGAGAGGGGAGTGGAGAGGAGTGTACAGATTACAGTAGAAGGAGTTGATTAGTTTAAATGACCAGAATTGAACTGCTTCCAGCCTCTAAAATGCCATAATTTATTGTTTTTATTAAGTCAGATGACTCTAAACTTGGGATTTTGGAGTGTGGTTGCGCAAAAGAAGCAATTTAAAAGGCGTCACCTTCGGCTCTGTGAAATTGTGATGGCCATTTTCTCACATTTCCTGACATTTAACACATGAAACGAATAACTGAGCAAATAATCGGCTCCACCCCCGACCCAGTTAATGGTTTAGTAGTGGTGGATCCTAACACAGGTCTGTGGGGAAGACTAAAAAAAAAAAAAAAAAAGACATCTTCCAGCTCATGCAGTGTTTGCCATTAGTTTAAGGACAGACACTTCAGATGAAGAAAAAACCTAGGAAATGTTTAAAGCCATGGTGCTTGTTCCAACAGAGTTAGTGCTAAACAAAATTCAACACTGCCTCTTTTATATGAAGATTGTTTTTTTTTTTTTTTTTTAAATTGTAGTAATTATTTTTTAAAATAATTTCAGGTGAGTTGGTCCACATCCATTATATATATATACACACACACACACACACACAATGCTCTGTGGGGGTCCTACAATGGTAATAATGCTTTGTGGGATGGTTAAAAGTGTTTGAATAAAACAAGTAAAAGGCAGTCAAATGAAGTAATGCAGTACTATGGTGGGTCAGGGGGGTTTTAGGTTCATCAATAACGTTACAGTCGTGAAGCTAAATCCTATATAGTTCACGTTACAATGTGTGTTTTCACTCCATACAGTGCAGCGCCGTAAATCTATTAAAACACAGCTAATCTCGCAGCTAGCCTCCATGTAGATGCAGCCACGGTGTGTTTTCAGACCGTCTTCATGGTTCACTCCACACAGCCTGTCCCTCCTCCTCCTCCTCCTCCTCCTCCTAGCTCATATCATGCTACACAGTTAGCTACCCGGCAGGCACAAAGAGCCCACACAGCTGACCCTAATACTAAAATCCTGATAACCGCTGTGCAAACATGCCATGCATCCGCTCGGTCTTACCTCCTTGACGGCGACGGCTGGTCCGAGTCCCCCCCCCACGAGCTTACGTTGACCCAAAACCTTTTGCTTTAAAAAAAAAAAAAAAAAACCCAACAACGTGATTTTATGCCGCAAGGAGCCGAGCCAACGTTGTCCAGCGTCTGGGAGAGATGCTGAGAGTCTGCTCGGCGATGTTTGAAGCCGTCGCTTTTCCTTTTTCTGCCTCTCGCTGTGAAAAAATACAACTTCAGCCCGTAAAGCGCCGTGTAAACGCGCAACTTACGTTTTTAAGCCAATAAACGTTGACGGCGGTTGGTGAAGCCAAATGGGAAAGAGGAGGGAGGGGGGCTCACACGTCGCTCCGATGAATTCATTAGCATAAAAACTAATAAATAAAACAGCGCAATGTCGCGGTTTTAAGTAGCTGCGCGGTAAATAAACATATAAACGCAACCGGCGGGAGTAATGAAAAGAACTTTACTCACCCCTAGTGGACGTTAAAACTCACTACAACGAGATTGCGCGTTTGCAACAAACTTTACGGTTAGGCTCCGGGATGATGGACGTTAAAGAAAGGTGACGTAGCGACGTGAGGACCAATCGGCTTCCAGCAGGGGGGCGGGGCCAAACAGAGATCACGGACCCCTCTCTGTCTGTTGCTGTTCACGGACGCGTCTGTTGATAACCGTGTGAATTATGATAGGTAAACGTTATGCGTTTGGGTGTACGCCATAAGGGGAGACGAACATGTCGGCCACCGGTCTAGAAACACAGTGAAGTAAGTCGGACTCTGTTTTAAATGAATTAGCAACCTGTTAGCTCGATGCTACCTCGCTATTAACTAACGATGAATGAAAACAAAATGATAATTCCAGCTGGTGTCAGTGATGTGTTGTTTGTATCGACGATGCCACGTTTTAAGAAGCCTTTAGCACTTATTTTAACGTTGCTGTCTGTTCTTATATGTCTGATTTCTTGCCAAAATATTCAAAAACCCACACAATCCTAATAATGAGGTAGAAATGTCTGATTGTGTCTTCTGTTTTCTTCTGTCCAGCGTCTGTCCTCCTCTGATCTGTGTCCACAGTCAGTGAGATGTCTCTGGCTCAGAGGGTTTTGTTGACCTGGGTCTTCACCCTGGTCTTCCTCATCATGCTAGTACTCAAACTGGACGGGAAGGTAAAGGGGGGTTTTGTTTTCTCTCAGCTCCTGTGCATTGAGATTCGCAGGGTAGAAGTATTTCTTCACCCTTTATTGTAGTAGTTTGTAACATAAGTCAATCATAACTGTCAATGGACTGTACAATCTTAGTGTGTTTCATTTGTATATGAAATGACCCATCACACTGATGAGGACTGCACAATTAATCGAAACAATTGCAATATGCAAATCGCAAGAGCTGCAGTGTGTGACAAAGTAGCTCTATAATGTTACTGCTGTTGTGCTGCAGAGATGCCCTGACCTATAAACCTTGTTCTTCAGATTTAAGAAAACATGCTTGTTTGGTACAGGCCCCCAAAAATCTCACATCATCATGAGTTTTAATCTTTAATTTGTGATCATTCCCACACCAATCTCACATCATATCACATGCACAATATCTGTCAAAATAATCACAATATGATGTTTTTATCATATCGTGCAGCTCTAACACTGATGGAAATAAAAACCTCAATTACACAACTGATATAATCTTGTCTCCCCCCTCCTCCAGGTGCAGTGGAACTGGTTCCTCATCTTCCTCCCCGTCTGGGTGTTTGACGGCATCCTCATCCTCATGCTTGTCATCAAGATGGCAGGCCGGTGCAAGCCTGGCTACGACCCTCGCAACGGCTCCCCGGACCTGCGTCTGCGCGCCTGGTACCTGACGGCCATGCTGCTCAAGCTGGGCTTCTGCCTGACGCTGTGCGCCAAGCTGCAGAAGCTGGCGGACGTGAAGCTGACGTTTGTGTGCATACCACTGTGGACCATGTTACTGGGGGCGCTGGTGGAGCTGGGGCTGAATATCTTTCCTGAGAGGAGAGAGGCCTGAGAGGGATTCAAACGTCTGGTTCAAACCTCAACATGAATCATTGGTACATATTGAGAATAGTTTTGTGTTTGGTTGACCATGACTTTGTGAAATTTGAGCTTTTTGTGTTGGCCTGATTATGTTTCCAGAGACGGCTGAGGCTCAAGCAGTAATCAAATCATTCTCTCAGACGTTGGTATTCATCTTAAGAATAAGAGACTGTGTAAAAATAAAAAATATAGTGTGCTCAGACGTCAGTGGAGTATGCTGCAAGGGCTTCGACAGGGCAGGGACTCTGCTGTCTGTGCAACTGAAGAGCTGCTATTGGATCGGTCGCAATCCATTTGTTTAAAAATGATCAAAATTGCTCTAAGATTGCTCTTCTTTACAAAGACAAAAAAATGCCATAAGGGGATCAACTGTGTGTATATATATATATATATATAAATCTACTGTGAAGCCTACACTGGAAGAAACATTAACGTCCTCTAATGTTTGCTTTTGTTCTGGTCTCACAATGCTCAGTATTGTTTATTTTCAGTGCGTATAAGCCAGGACAACTGCTCTTGTAAATGAACTTGGGGAGCTGAATGGTATTTAGTGAATTTTGACTCCACTTCCTTTATTTAAGCTGCGTAACTAATTAACTAGCACTCTTGGTACCAGAATCATGGAGTGTGTTGTTTTCTACATATGCTTTAGATATTTTGTGGCACTTTTTTCTTTTCATTCCTGAGCTGTGGAGAGTATCTGGCCAAATATTATTTCACAAGTTATGAATTAACTTCAGAAGGTGTTCGTGACAACAGCTCGGTATTGGCTGCAAGCGCCTAAGGAGTCAATAACTTAAAAGATCATTTAAGAAATTGCTCGGGACGTAAAAGCATCTTGGAAACGTCTTGTGATGTTTATTTTTTTTATACAAGCTACCGCCCCTCCCGCTCTGTACAAGGTCTCTTTTGTACCATGTAAATCATCATGTGCCCCATGAAAATGAGCAAGCTGTTATTAGGTACAAAGGTCCAAGTTCGCTTCGGGGGAAAAAAACAAAACCCTTGACATGTATCATACTTGGTGACCAAAGTGATTAACATTCAGATTAATGCGGAGAATCTAAATTAAGTTTAGGGTGTAAACTTTGAGTGCTTTCTACCAGCAGTTTTTAGTGTTAATTTCGTCATATTCCAACCTTACGGTACAACTGACACTGTGCGTGACTGACATTTGTTTTGTGCCATTCGATTGTCCATTAGTATTTCAAATACATTCTTTGCATTGTTTTGCACTATGTTGAAAATGAAAAGGAATGGCTGTTTTGAGATTGAAAGTATTTGATAATTAATGCATGTCTTGTAAAATAAAAAAATAAATAGTACTTCCATACTTTAACCTGTCTGTATTTGTCTCAAATAGTCACAATGATAGTAAAATAGTTGTAGAAGTGGTAATGAAACAACTTCATATTCAAGTGCTTCCATGCTCAGAAGGATCACATTAGTTACAGACTATGCAAAACAAAGTATTGTGGTTAGGGGGAAACTCCTGCTGGGACGTGACCTGATAGGAACTGTGAAGCAACCACAGAGCCAATGGCTGTGTGTGTGTGTACACTCTGCCCTTCTAGGGACACTTCAGCTCCTCTAACAGACACTGAAGTCTTTGTCTTTTCTGTCTACATTAGTCTTAAAATATTGTAGTATCATATGTTCATATATTTAACTGGATGAGATCAATGTTTCCAGTTGCCAATCTGTATGTCCACAGAGCTCCAGTTGTCTTGACACTAGAGGAACTGAAAGTATGGCTGGAAATTATTTACAAACGCACAGTACGGGACACATTTCCAGAGGGCTTCGTGCAGCCTGAAGCCAGTTTCCAAAATGGAAACAGCTCGAATCAGACGCCACACCCTTAACACTGGCCATCATCAGAAAGACAGATGAGTAATACTGTATGAGCTGAAGCTTGCAGCGTGTGTTTACACTGCAAGCTTGAGCACTGTTTTTTAAACGTGGCCCATATCAGATTCAAATGTGAACACTCCTGAAGTGAGTCGCATGACGAATGCAGATCTAGAGTGACGTAAAAAGTCACATGAATTCACACTGAGGTTGCACCTGTATCTGATTTGGATCACATATGAAAGATCAGATTCTGTGTGATTTGTGCTGTTTATACTGCCATGAAGGAAAAAAAAATCAGATTTGGGCCACCTTTGCCTGCAGTGTGAACATAACCATAGTGTGCTTAATGTGCTATGGCTGGTGGAGCTTGTAATCACTGCACGTATGCTATGCTATTCTAGCTGCTTTTGTTGAAAACTTAGATCCGCCTGCTCTCATCCCACAATACCTAGTTAAATGCACTGATGTAGATAACTATTTACTCAAGCAAAATAAAATTTAAAGTACTTGTACTGAATATGTTACATTAACACATTATATGATTATAAAACACAATGCATTGCAAAGGATTTGTGACCCCTAACAAACGCGTCTAGTTGGAGCCGTTTGTTGTACTTCAAATGTCTATGAAAAAGGTAAAATTCTCCAATAATTCACAAAAAGAGCAAAGATTAGAGAAAAGTAAAAGAAAAATGAATACAAACTTGTTTAACAGAACTCCGTCTCTGCTACTCCAATCATTTTCTCATGACCCCTCACATGCATCTTTCGTCCCTTTGGAGGGGACATGACCCCTATGTTGGGAACCCATGGATTAAACAATCTAATTGTATATAAAGTAGTAAAACTAGCTCCAAAATGCTACTTAAAGTAGACACTGATGCATCAGTACTAACAATGTAAATACTGTAATATATAATGTCAGTCACAGAGGACATCTCTTGCAAGTACTTTTAGTTTTTCTACTTTACATTTTGCTGATAATATTTCAGTATGCAGGAGTATTTTTACATTATTCTAGTGGTACTTTTGCTTAAGTGAATTCTTCTTCCACCACTGGTAATATGAGAAGGAACAGTAATCATCCTGCAAAGTAGGAAAACCACATTTATTTCACAAAATAACTTATGGTGAGTGGTGTTTCTAGAGAATTTGGACCGAGGTAGTTTTGACCTCACGACTGAGTAGTGTATGCTCAATGCAGTCTGTGTGAACGCTGCACTAACATGGTTCAATGAGGGTTTTTTTCCCAAGTATTCCCTCCAAAATCCGCTCTTTGTCTCTGCTCCAACTTCCTGCCGCACTCCCACTCACTGTAAAGGTCAGCTGAGCTCCTCTGGCATGCCTGCTGTGTGTGAGAGTGCACGAAAGGATGGAAAGAGGAAAAAAGGGCTGTTTTGAGTTGGATTTGACCTGACACACACCAGCCCTGAATTATGGGGCTGCTGCATTGTGGTGTGTATGAGTTGTCTCCTCAAATCTCGCCCCGGTAAAAGTGCTGAGCTCATTGCCGCTGACTGCAGTGAGTGGGTGGCTTGTATAACAGAAATACAAAAACAAAGGCAGGTATACATTAGACAAAGGTGGTGGTAAAGTTTGGTCTTTAACCAACCACACGTCCCAACATGGAGATACAGTTTTTAAGTGTTGTAAGGTGCTAGTTAGATATAGGTTAGATATAAAGATATAGCCATTTCTGATCAACCTGTATTAGCTTAAATGAATAATTTCCAGTTAGCCCCGCCCACTCCCTGGTTTAGGCCACGCCCACCCTGAGTACAGATAGAGATAATTCAGTTGCTGCCCGGTTTGGCAGCAAAGTGGTGAATGCCAGGTACCCAACTTCTAGTATTAAAATGGCACACTTTCACACCTTAACGCAGCTATAATCAATATTTTACATTCACAACAGATCACATGACTACTGGTATGTGAAAGGAGTTATTTGTAGTCACGAACCCACCGAGAATTATCACTTGATAAGATCCCCTCAGGTCCGCCAAGCTTTAAAGCTCCACAGGGCGTCTTTAAACCTCAGACAGCTGACTCGGTTTCCACTCCAGATTCTGAGAATACATATGAACAATTTCCTCATCCAAGTTTTTAACCACCAAAAAATAATCAATTCTTACCCCAACATTTTCCATACACTGAACCTTTTATTAGCTAGGTTCATATTTAAAGTAGAAACCACACTACAAGTTTTTTCCTCTTTACAAAACTTCTTATGTACACTACAGTGCTGACAGTTAAAAATCACAGAAACAAAATAGAAAAAAAAAAAAAAAAAAACCAACCCAAAACCTTGAGATAAATAAACTCTGTGAAAACAACACTAGCCCCTAAAGACTCGTTTTGTTTTCAACCATAATTTTGTCACATTTGTACAAAAAATATATAAGTTCCTGTCAGTTTTTTTGTAACGTCTGAAACCCAAAAGCATAAAAAGAGCTGCAGAGCGCCTTGCAACTGGCATCAAGTGCTTAATTATCACCTCGCTCTCCCCAAAGCCACGAAGTGAAGAGTTCTGCCTCTGAAACGAAGTCCTGAAGAGAGTTTATGTTTAATTTTCAGAGAATTTCCAGGCTGGCGGTGAGACTAATCACAAAAAAACACAACCCTGCTTTTAGGGCCATTGTCCCACTGAGCCACAAAATTTTTGACTCATCCCAACTCACGCCACAGATATTTGGAGAGTTTTCAGCGGCTTTAGATACCAATTTAAGGCTCTCTTAAGGTTACTCTTATTTTCCAGTAAAAAAAATGTTAAACTGGCACTCCTAAAAACTCCCATGAAAGGACAGAACTCTTTCTCTACGTGGCTCCGGACCATTTAGTAGTTCACAGTTAAGGACAGGCACTGGGGAAACATTGTGGGCTACATTAGCAAGTGGGCTGTACTCCAATATTGATCATAAAAATCAAGACATCAATGACCAAAAAAAAAAGAAAAAAGAAAAGAAAGAAATCAAGTTTTTCTCAACATCAAAGTTCCACAACTGTGGGACGAGCACTGAGACAGAAGTTCGACTCTAAAATCAGATCTTCACCATTTTGGAGAAACATATACTCTTCATAGTTAATAATTTATTGTACTTTCTAAAACACAAGAGGTCACTCCAGTCCCTGGTTGATAAATAAAACATTTCAATAAAACAGGATGCTCCACACTGTAGAGAAACTGGACTTCAGGTAAATAGATAAATAGTGCTTTGGGAATGAACTCTGGACAGAGTATCTTCTGTTTGTCTTGGAGCAGAATAAAGAATAAAAAACTATTGTATTATAGAAGTGCTGAGGCCTGAATGATTAACGCAATAGTCTTGGAAGAACCTGAAATTGTCCTGTTGATAATCGGACATAATCTGGGATTCATGACCCAAAGTCTTTTAAGGAATATCAGATGGATTTAAACAGTTGTTGATATATATCCGTGTTACAAAGTGCTGTAATAATGAGTCACATTTTGGAAGTCCTGACCTACTGCATCTGTATGATATTGCTCTGCTCATCCTGTTCCTATCCAGATGCTGTGAGGTCTAAAGTTAACTCATGGCGAGCTCTTAATGTAGCTGCATAGGTACTAATATAACGTTGAAAGGTATTTCAGTGACCCTGAACAATTATGTAAAAGGTAACTAAGACATACGATTTTTTAAATTGTTTTTAGGAGACCAATATATTGGTGGATGTGTCCTGAATGTTTTTTTGTTTTTTCCTGAGACTTTGTGTAGCAGCCTTGGCTGGGTCGAATTCTTCCTTGGCTAACCAGCAAGTGCTCGGTTTCCAAAATCAGGAGACCTTGGTACACATCCAACAGACACTGAAAAACACAGCAAAATTACACTAAGAGCTCTGCCACTGGTGTTAAGGGCTACAGGTACAAGATAACTGCAATACCGTAAAGAAATAGTTGACCTATTTCCCTCAATGTCAGAGTTAGATAGTTGTTAGATAGCTGTGTGGTAAATATGAAGCTGTTGTTAGCGAGTCTGGCTCTGACCCCAGGGTGGGAAAATCTGGCCAGCAGCACCTCTAAAGTTCACTAATAGACAGGTTGTATGTCTGTTGTTTATCCCATAGAAAAGTCTAAACACCACTCATTATAGGTTTTACAGAAGGTTATGTGCCGGACTATTTCTTGGCCAGTCTCGGTTGGTCACAAAGATTTCAGTGTTTCCAGTCTTTATGCTAAGCTAAGCTAAGCTAAGCAGCTACTGGCTCCAGCTTCATACTTTACCACCTGGACATCTAAGACCACAAATAAACACATTTCCCAAAATGTCAAGCTATTTCTTTACGGTATACTGTAGCTATATTACTAAAGTGGTTTAAAGTGAAAATTGGGGTTTCTTTTGTTTAGTAGCACTAAAAACTGCACTAATATTCTTGGAACAATCACTTAAGATAAATGTAAATTATATTTAAGCACTCCTCATGTCGACTCCTCAGTGAAGTGGCTTTTTATCAATAGCTTTGAAATCAGAATAAAATACTGGTACTTGTTGTCACCACATCAATAATGGGGAAATGCAGTTATATTTAAATTCAGCAGATTATTGCGGAGCATTATTGCTCAAAATACAATATTGGGAAAAGTACTGCAATGTACTGTATATTAAGATGTATCGATGCAATATAGTAGAGGAAATGTAGTGATATTACATCAATACAATAGAGTACTGTATAATATCACGATTTGACCCATCATTATTCCAGAAACAGTCTTGGGCACAAAGAATACACTAGAAAAAAGCCACAAAAATGGAAGCATTAGCTGCAAGTTTCACAAAAAGGTCATCGTGACCTTTTTTTTATATAAATATCTGACACAAAGTCTTCCTACCTCTGATGGCTCACGGATATTCTGATATTTGAGGGTTATGCTCACTTCAAAAAACAGAACCAGACAGCAGTTTTCTCAGACTAGGAGCAAACCGTGAGCCTGAATAATATCTTCTTCAAACGTTAAAACTGGAAAGAAAAATAAAACCCTACCAATAAATGCAATCAATTCTCAATAGTTTTGAACCTAAGCACAACCAAAAGCATCAGTACAATCTAAACCAATCCAGTCAAGAGGTCTGGGGTAAATACAGTCCAACTCTGCTTTATAGACTATGATACTGTGTTCAAACCGATACACTCCACCTTCTTCCTCCTTTTTTCCTTTTTACATCGTTTTACAACAACACAACCAAAATAAAACCTTGTACATGTACAGTAATTTTAAAAACAGCATCCTTATGTACAAAAACTACTATAAAATCTGTTTCTGCTCCTCTTCATGCTTTGCAGGTGGGGAGAGGACAGAAGGGGAAGGCTGAGGGGGACGAGGAGGGGGAAGAGAAGGCGGAGGGGGAGGCGGAGAGGAAGAAGGAGGAGGAGGTGGATGAGGGAAAGGTGGTGCCGGGGTTTGGTATTGCGGCTGTAGCGGGTACGAGCTGGGTGGTTGAGGGAGGAAAGACTGAGGCGGCAGGAAGTGGTGAGAGGGGAAGTGGGGATGCTGAGGGGGGAAGAAGGTTTTGGCGTGCGGGGTGATGTACTGATGATGGTGGGAGAGGTGAGGAGGGAGAGACTGGGAGCTGCTGAGGGGAGTGTTGGGTTGAGACGGGCAGGCCATAAGTGGAGGCTGGTAATACGGCTGAGACTGCGTGGTGATGTTGGGTTGGTGCGGCGGATGCAGGTGAAGCTGGCTTATGTGAACCGAGTGGGGCGGGGCCTTCTGACCGAGGTAAGAGTTCAAGGTTTGGGGCTGCGTGGGGTGAGTGGGACTCGGGGGGAGGAGTGGAGGTCTGTGAGGAAGATGGGAGTGTGGCAGGAGATGGGGGAACGAAGGGGGAAGCATGTGGGGGAGGTGAGGAGGAGGTGGGAGATGCTGGGGCGCGTATTGCTGCATGTACATTCCTTGCCTCCCGGTGTCTGGCGGCGGGTGCATCTGCGGATCCACGGACGACCAGGAGTCCGCGCTGCGAGTCCATTTCTCTTGGAGCGTCCACGAGTCCGTTGGCGCTCGAGCTACCGCGTGTGTCCTTGTGTCGGCGTGCAAGCTCTCAGAGGCCTGCGTGTGTACATCCACGGCGGGTGACGCTCGAACCTCCGACTGCGTCCGCGCGTCTGTGGGGACGTCCGGCTTTAGCCGAGGCGAGGCTCTGTCCTTCGGTTGGTCTGACTTAGAGGAGGAAGGCAGCTGGGACGACGAAGACACGGCGGAAGGAGGGAGCAATGCGGGTTTGGGAGGTGAAGTGGAGGTTGAGACAGAGGAAGATGTGGACAGAACTGCAGATGGAGAAGAGGTAGAGGACGGATTGGGAGCAGCATAAGATGAGCGCAGAGGAGTAACGGCCAAAGGCGACGAAGAGGTGGAAGACTTAGAGATGGGAGATTTAGGAGCTGAAGAGGAGGAACTCGTACTGGAAGACGTCGTCCTGCTGTCCGAATGATGGTGATGGTGGTGATGATGAAGGTGCTTTGATGATGCTGCTTTGGGTTTTGTGTCCTGATGAGGAGGATGAGAGGCAGGAGGTGGTTTATTCTTGCAGAGAGGAGACGCCGGAAGTTCTGTTTTCATTTTTGCAGGAGGTGAAACCTGCTGCTGTTTGGGTTTTCCTCCTTCCTTTACCCTCTCCATTGTCTCCTCTTTGTCTCTCGCACTGCTCACGTTCGAGTCCACTGAGGGAGCAGGCTGAGATGAGAGAGGTTGTTGCTCCATTTTGACAACCGGCAATGTCCTGTTTTCTCCCAAATCAATTTCCTCGTTCTCCTCCTTTATCCTCTCCTTTGCTCCTTTCTCACGCTTCTTTTCTCTCCTCACCTCTTCTTCCTCCTCTTTTTCCTCCACCGTTTCCTTCTCCTTCGACTCAACCTGCTCCTCCTCCTCCTCCTCCTCTTCCTTCACCTCCTGCTCCTCCTCCTCTTCCTTCACCTCCTCCTCCTCCTCCTCCTCCTCATCCTCCTCTCCCTCTCCATGGTGGTATTGTTTTAAGCGCACGTGCCATGCCAGGCTGCAGACGGACGACACGGTCTTGAACTGGTGGACCACATTGCGAGGGATGAAGTAGATGTCATCGTGGCACAGGCGGATGCGAGCGTAGTGGATGCCCTCGCGACGCAGCTGGTTTAGTTTGGCGTCATCCACCCACTGCACACACTGTAGAGACAGAGGGGGGTTGAGGTGGAAGAAATCAGGAGGTGCACTCCAAAATGACATTGACATCTATTTTGAAAAAAATTTAGGTTAAGTTTTCTCTTTTTTTATTCTTCTTTCCAACTTTATTTCAGTGGGAATACATAAAAATCATTAATCCTTGTCTAAAAAGCCAAAAAGCAATTAAGCTTAGCTTTTTAAAACATTTGGCTTTATGTAAAATGACAAAATGCAAGGCAAAAATCAGTGACAACAACAATTTGAAAGAGTTAAGTCAGGATTGCTAAAAAGGCCTTTTTGTAAAAGATAAAGTTTTGTAATCTCAAGGTCCCAGAAGTTCCTTTTGATCTTTTCCAGAACAGACAGATCTGCTCTGTGGCTATTTTGTCGTGTTATATTCTTTGCAATAAAAGAGTCTCTTTAACCCAGAGAATAGCTTCACAGCTTACAAAAAAAGGATAACAGAGTTGCTAAAAAATGGAGTGTGTATTGTCTTTATTACCAGTGAACATCTGGGCTGAATACTGAAAGCATTAAGGCAGAAAAGAGAGTGGAATGTGTTTAAAATAGACAACATTCAGATCGCTGTTAGACTTTACTTTGGAGAGATGGGACTCACGTCTCATGGACACCCATGCAGCTAAAGTGCTGTGTTTAGTAGCAGACTGTAATATTATGGTGCCACTATCACTATCAGTCAGCTGGACGGATCTACATGTTTTACAGGCTTTCAAATGGAAACTGAAATCTGGACACCTTTATGAAAGAATGTATCAGATGTTTCATGTATAAATTAAACAGTTGATACAGTCTGGGAACGGTTTCTTGACATTATTGTAAATGACAAAAATCTCAATGATTCTTGAGACTTAAGGTTTTAAAATTATATCGACATATTAGTGTTTTTAATATGTACCAAGGACTCCATGGAAAGCGGTACCGACACCGATTGGATTATCTAGGTGAAATAAAGTAAACTGAACAAAAAAAAATTAATTCTATATGTAACGTTTTCTGACCATTTCTCTGATTTGCTGCAGTTCAACTTTTATCCACCAGGTAGCAGCATCCAACATCAGATTATCTCAACTCTACACCTCACACAGTGTTAGACAGTAAGCGTTATATTAAAGTAACACTAAGGAATAGCTCTGCATCTAATTCGGGACATAACAAGGATGACTTCACTGGGGTGAATCTAATGTGTGAGCTGTGTATATTGCCATACCCTGTGTGTGTGTGTGTGTGTGTGTGTGTGTGTGTGTGTGTGTGTGTGTGTGTGTCTATGTCTGTGTAATGTAAAACCTGAGACAGCGGAGGCTCGTGTAGGTCCAACTGCAGCCTCTGAACTACAGGAAGGAAATCACCGGCGTGGAAACACACAACGTCTTTGGTTACACGAGGAGGCTCTGAGCTGAAAGCAAGGGAGGGAGGGGACGACAGAGTCAGAAGGATTACACTGTATCTGTTGGTGATTGTGTGTTACTTCTAAACACATCATATCATGTGTTGCTTCACTGCCTACCTTTCTCCGGACCGTACAGCCTTCAGCACCCCCACGGCTGCTGTGGTTTGACGTTCAAAGCCCTGGCCGATGTGATCAGCGTGGGCCCGGGTCCGATCTTCAAACAGCATCTCTCTGGGCTCACTGGTCCTGGGCAGAGACTGCAGCAGGTTCTTCACCTCATTGGTGGAGCTACGACAGGACAGAAATTAAGACGGCTTCAGAGAAACAGCAGTGGAGAAAGTAGAAACACACACAGGATGTGTCCACACAGTTCTACAAAGAGATTTCTCCCCTGTCTCTGCTTCCCTGCTGTCTAAATAAAGAAGAGACTAAAGGTGAGTGGGCAGCTCCCTTCCCAGCTTTGTTTATTGCTTTGTTTTCTGTCTGCTGTGGCAAAATAAAAGCACCAGACAGGCTTTATCTGCTGGAATTGTTATCTTGGCTGGCATTGATGTAATCCTGACACCACAGCGTGACATGAGAAGCAGAGAGGATGAAAACCTGCATTAGTGTGGATATAATAAAACGCACTGGAAGCATTTCCAGTAGAGCTTCTAGTAACGGTGATTCTTATTAATTATTACTGCTTATTAATAGTTCAGTCTTTACATTTTAGAAAATAGTAAATAATCATAATTTCCCAAAGCCCTAGCTGACATGCTTAAATGTATTTTTTTGTCCAATTAACAAAACCAAAATCCAAAGATTAGAAAATCACTTATCATAGAAAACTAAGAAAATCAACAAATATTCACATCTCATAAGTAGGAATAAGAGATTTTACTTGAAAATGATACACTAAAGATTAATCGATTACCAAAATAGGTTCCAATCATTTTTTTTTGGTCAACCAAATAACTGACTCAAGTGTTTCAGTTTCACTTTACAGCAACACTAATTAGATGCTTTACAATCCAGAACAATACAATGACACCTTTATATTTATGTTTCCGTGACAAAACATACAAACTGAAGATGAAGCCTTGGGTTCTGGGAAAATAAACATGTATTTTAAAAACAATTTTCTCACGTTTTATAGACTAAACAATATTTTAAAAAAGAATCGTTAGATTAATAAAAAAAGATTTTAATCGCAACTCTTGAGCAGCTGTGATATAAAGGATAAAAACATTAATTTGGACATTATAAAACACTTTGTGATGTCTTCAGTGAAACCCTCCACCCTACCTGGAGGTTTTACAGCACGCTATGTGCACACACAGACTGCACGCTATGTGCACACACAGACTCCATACTTCATCCTTCATATTGTCTCCAGATATAAAAATCATACCAGAGCTTTTTCTAGCTTTCGACCAATATCTTTTTCTTCAAATGCAAATTATTCCATGTTTGCTGGTGGCAGAAATTACTTTCCTTGCATGGACAATATGGTATGTATTTAAATTCTAAACACAAAAGACGGGTAGCAGGAAAATGAGAAGAAAAATAAATCAAAATCAGTAATATCCTCTTGGAAACAGGTACCATTGCGCGCACGCTTGGCTCATTTTTATGCCTTTACTCCTCAGCTTCTCAGTCTGTGTGCATGAAGCCATGTTGCCAAACAATAGAAGTACTGCAGTCAGCTCACTACTGGATCAGTGACTCACACTGGACCTGCAGTCAGATTCAAACAAGAGTATGAACACACACAGTATGAACGCACACAGAGTCTGCTAGAGATTCCTTCGAGAGCGTCACGCAGACACACACACACACAGAACAGCATGCTGCACACTTAATTGTGCATTCATTCATTCGGAAATAGGAGAAGAGAGGCAGTGGCTGGTGGAAAACGAAGAAAGAAGCAGAGGAAAATAGTACAGAGAGTAAGGGGAAATGAAAACAACACACACACACACACACACACACACACACACACACACACACACACACACACACACAGAGCTCAGTGTGTCTGAGCTGACTGCAGGCTGACAGTAATGAATGTAAAACCAGGAAAAGCTGGTAAGTGAAACACTGAAAGAAGAGAGTGTAAAGGGAGGAGTGCTGAACGTGCACATCTGGAGTGAAATTTGAAGTCTACCATTTGTATCTGTCCTCTACATGTGAGCTCCTGTTGTAAATGTATGTAATGTATGTCAGTGCGCAGTGTGTAATGCACCAAGTCGTCGGGACAGGTGCCTGTGCATTTATGGTCGAACAAAGCGGGAGGGAGAAGAACAGAGAAGAACAAGAGGAAGGCGTGAGTGGGAGAGCAGGGATGAGGAGAGAGAGAGGAGATAAAGGAGGGAAACTGGAGAAGAGAGGAGGGAAGGAGAGGGATAAGACAGTAATAAAAAGGAGTGTAAGGAGGAGGGAGGAAAGGGAGGCAGAGGGGAACCACGATCTCTGACGACAAACACTGTTAATGTACATCTTAAAGCTGCAGCACACACGCCTGAAGAGGTTCTACATCACATTTACGTTTCACACAATTAATGCACTTACAACAAGGGCTGCAACTAATGATTATTACTGATTCATGTGACAACTATTTCCTCTGTTTGTTGTATTATTTGTCTGGTTTCCAATATAGTTGTGATTTGTGTGATCACAAAATCATGCTTGTGTGTTCACATCTTAAACTCAGATTTAAGCACAGAGAAATAGATGAATATCAAACTCTACACATACATTATTCTGCACAGTGCAGGTCAAACATCCAACAACACATTTTTGACTGGCGGGGGAATTTATTTTATCCAATCAACAATACAAAACCAAAAGATATTACATTTACAATTATATAAAGTAGAGAAAAGCTGCAGAACTTTACACTGGAGAAGCTGGAATCAAAGAAATGTTTTGAGCTTTGTCTAAAAAATAAAACCTCAAGTTATTAATCGATTATCAAAAAAGCTGCCTATTAATAATTTCAACTTGAGACTGAGCAGGCTGACAGCCAAGCGGCTCCCGATGGACTCAGCTGTCATCTGTCATGCAATTTGTTTCCAAACAGGAACAGCATGTTCTGCGTCGGGCCTCTGTCCTGTTTGTGACTGCTGCTGGCCAGGGCTGCTGCTGTTACTATGCAATTATTGTAAATCTCTGGCAGCACGGTGCTCTTTCACTAAAAAGCTGAAATATTTTGGTTTATTTTCATTGTCTGACCACTATAATCAAGCTGAATTCTCAGACTGAGAGTCTCAGTGCTGTCAGAAATGCATAACAGCTTGACCTTTTCACTGAAACCACCAAGAAAAAAGAAACTGAACGCTGTGAAGAGATGTTCCCCGTACACAAGCAGCCTTCCTTCCTTCAACTGCAGACAAGGTCTCACTGCAAATAACATCCTTCTCTCTTTCTTTATATACACAGGCAGACACAAACACAATCCCTTGCACTGCTTTGGCATATTTAATATATGTGCTTTCTTTACACACAGTCTTAGAATTCCTACAAATAACAGCACAGTAACTCTGCAATAAATCAACTTAAAGCCGGAAAGAGAGGTCAATAGGAGGAAACAGAAGACAGATCGTAAGAGAAATTGAGACAGAAAGACTGGGCAGATATTTAGAGGTAGCAGGAGGACAAGGACAGAGAAATTAGGCAGAAGTGGGAGGAATGGAGGGAAGAAAAGGGAAGAAGAGTTTGGAGGAGGAGGAGGAGGAGGGGAATTAGAGATTGAGGAGATATCTGGGAGCCAAAAGGAATAAAAGTATGAGAAAAGTACACCTTGGTTTGTAGATATTCCCATCTCATAGTAATTTATGATCATGTGATAGAAAATGACAGGACATGAATGAAAGAAAAGGAGGAAATAGTTTAACCACGCTTCTCTTTTTATCCATCCATCCATCTGTGTTTCTATAAAAACATTCTTTCAGCCCCAGCTGTTACACAAGTGGTTCTGACAGCACGCACACAAACATTCACACTTTCCCTGAACGCTATTCCCTTCAGACACGGTCCAGAAGCCCTGCGCCAACATGTTTATGCAACAAAACGTACGTATTTACAGGTGTAGACACTGATTAAGTGACTATGACTTTCTCTATTATTTCCCCCTTTTACTCACCCAGAAAGGTCTGACTGATTAAAACTTTCTTGGATGAATTTAGAGAGAAAAAACAAACTAGGGATGCGATTAGTAAAAAGATATTGAGTTAACAATGACATAAAACTGAGAGAGCAGTAAATCTTCTTAATTTAAAAGCCGGAACCAAGCTGGAAGTATTTTTGCTTGACTGACAAGAGTTGCAGATTATTTTTCTGTTGAAGAATTAATTGATTCAGCTTTAAAAAATAAAAAAAAAATAAAGAAAAAAATCATAAATCCTACTATTGATGTGACTACCAATTAACAGATTTGAGAGAGAAATAACTGCTGCGTGAAAGGAATGTGTGCGGTTGTGTGTGTTGTCCCGTGCTTGGCCGGCTGCCATGTGAAGTAGCGTCTGATGTCGACTCTATTAACATAACGATGATCTCATCTGAGTGGTGAGCCACATACCGCTCACATCACACACCCACACATTCTCTCTCATGGCCTCCCTCACAGATATTATGTGTTTGTGTGTGTGTGTGTGTGTGTGTGTGTGTGTGTGTGTGTGTGTGTGTGTGTGAGAGAGAGACAGAGCTTATGTGTGAGCAACAATGACACTGTGACAGAGACAAACAGAGAGGGTGTAATTGCCTCATCCGGCGGTGCTCGGCTACAACAAAGCTTCATGCTGCTACCACGGCTGCTGCTTCAAATGTGTGAGTGTGTTTTGGTGCTGTTTGTCCATAATCGGCCCTTGTGGGCTTGAGAGTACAGCTGGCTCAATAAGGTACACGCACACGCGCACACACACAGGCACACCACTGAGACTTGTAGCCAGTGCAAATAACATTCATAGAGACCAAAATCCCTGTTAATTCAGTCACTGTCTTATTGCAGTGCTTAGGAAGGATCCAAAATATTGTCTGGCTTCATTTGTGAGTGTGTGTGTGTGCCTTTTTGCTAGTGGACTCACCGCTTTCTTTTAAAAGGGGACTTTGGTATATCAGCTACAGGTATCATCTGTTCTCCTGGTCTGACCCACATTATAGGACCGTCGTCACTCTCTGTGGGATTCATCAACCTCAGACTGGAGAACGTTCCCCACGGAAGAGTCCGCTGCAGCCAGACAGACGAAGAGAGAACATGAGGGAAAATGATCAAAGCAGTGTGTTAGCACATGCCTCACTTTTTTTAGTTGTTAACCTATTTATCAAGTAATTTATTTATTCCACTGATTCCACAGAAAGAAATCTCATGCGCAAGAAATTGCCCCCTGTGGTAAAACTCGTCACTGGCGCTCGAGATGCTTCAGAGGGTGCTGAATCAGAGCCAAAGCCCCTCGACGGTTAGGAAGTGCCAGAGGATGTGCGTCTTTTGATATTCAGCGTACGACGCCACTCCTCCACACTGGTATGCAGGAGATTTGAAGTGTCAACACAGAATAGCAAACAGAAGAAAAACTTGTCTCCTTGTCACTCATACATTTCAGGGACAGCAGTAAACACAGTGTTTTGGTGGTCTGTTCCCGTGCAGACATTTAAACTGAACTGAAGCTGGAAAGCTGCAACTAATCACTCTGACACACCACTTAACGCCTATTCTTTGCCAGCCACCACTGAGACTATTAGGTGTGTTGTGTATGTGTTGGTGTATCTCCCAGTATCCCTGCATCTGTTCAGTTTGTAGCGTTTCCAAATAATCAGTGGAATAAATGCATCAAACTCACATTTCTCACATCTAGTTTGTAGCTGACATTTAGAATAAACAGACAATTCATGGGGTATAGGCATGTAATGTTCTGACTGGAGTAAGCCTACTTTATATTTCAGTGAGAAGGTGTTGTGTGACACAATGCCAGCCAACTGAACACTGTCACATAACATCTAGCCTAATCCTTCGACAGAGCGTGATGTTACTATAACAATCAGAGGGCCAGCCCAGCTGAGTTTTGTCTGGATTCCTTGAATCCAACATCAGCACACACTGAAACTAAATGTTTTGGAGTAAGAGAAAAAGCACGTTTAAATTTGTTGAGAGAATAAAAAAAATAAGCAGAAGGTGGTCGGTACATCCTGCTCACAGTACTGAGGAGATTTAAGAAACAAATAAAAGGCATTTTTGCCAGGCTATAAATTTTAGGCTAAGTCTAATGTATTCTGTATTTTCATTATTGTAAACACATCCCATGAAAAGATTAAAACCAACAACAAACCCTAAAAAGTATTGTCTGTGTATCCAAAGCCTGATATAGCTTATTTCTCAGCACCATGGAGCTCCATTGTTGTTCAAAAACCTATTAAAAACACAACAATAAGCCACACCGTTGAACTGGGTGACTTGTTTCTCTGTTGCCATGAACATGATTACTGTGATTTATTTTAAGTCAATCCCACATTCACCATGCTGCTGTCTTAGATACTCACTAGACCACAGGATGGGTATAAATCCCCCTAACCGATGCACTATTTACTCCTGTTTGAATAACATTTGATCAAAGCTAGTACCCGTCAAGTAGAAACAAATAAGCTTGAGGCTGAGGGCCACAGACAGGAAGTCAAAATGTCAATTTTGGTCTTTTCACAGGACTTGCTGACAGTAACAAAAATAGTCTATTACTTATTAAGTCTAAGTGCAACAACATCACTGCTTGACAATTTCCTTAAGATTCTGCTGTTGCAAAGTTAAGCTTTAAGGTAAATTTCCTTTGACCTCACAGCACAGTAACATGTTATAAATTGTAGTTTCCTTATTTATTCCCATTGTAGATTATCTTGTTCTTCCATACAATATACAAATCTGATCCGAGCCTATTTGAATGCCGCTGTCACTTTCCATCCACCCACTGTTTCTGATTACTGCTGTTCATCCCGTCCTGACTCACCTTCAGGAAGGGTGACTCCTCCAGCATGCCGAGGAACTCCGGGAAATAATCCCCGACCTCCTCGTCCACGGCTCCCACCAGGCTGATCTGTCTCATTGCCCCGGCTCTGTATGTACCATTACTGTACGTTTTCTTCACCTGCAGCAACCACAGGAGAAAACACAACATCAGATAATATTGTTACATTGTTACTTTAACACCACAGCAGGAGGCTGACACCGGTTCCTCTGATCCCACGTTGTCTTCTTAAACAATAACCACAGGAGAAAACATAACATCACCGTTAAAACTCTGTGATATGTGGCGCTCAGGTGAAATTTCATATCTGCTTTTAGTCCTTACCTAAAAAATTTACCTTGAATCTTCAACATATTAGCTGTAGCATTCAATTATTGTGTCGTAGCACCTTCAGCAGCCTAAATGCCCCTGGTTTTCTTAGAGGGGTGGCACATCCTGGTTCAATTACCCTTCTGTGGCTCTAAATTCTTCTAGGTCATCCTGAGTGTAATCGAACACGCTTATTATTTTGGTCAGTGGTTCCCAACCGTTTTGGGTTGTGACCCCTTAAAACAGAGCTATATCCTGCTTGCGACCACCAACTGCACGTTTTGATTTTTTCCCTCGCTTCAATCAATAAGGGATAAGAGGTTCTTCCTGGATTTTGTGACAGAATAAGAAGTAGTCCTAATAATAAATATATCAGGTTTCATCAGGTTGTAAGATATATAACCTTACAGGCTGTTTATAAAATATATATGCTTTTGCTTTAGTTTGACCGCAATAAAATAGGGGAACACGAAACTAGTTCTTCTTCCACTGACATGGAAGCTGTTAATGACTACTGGGTGTCAAAACAGACACTGTGTGTGTGCGTGTGTGTGTGTGTGTGCGTGTTGGCGGTTTCACTTGATGTTTCTGCTCCACCGGTGTGACTCAACAGACTGTTTGCTGCCCTTCACTTGGCTGACAGACCATAGTGTGTGCACGTCTGTGTGTGTGTCTAACCCGTCCCCATACCCTTGGCCCTCAACAGTGTCTTTGTGTGTGTGAGTGCAGTACGTGCAGCATGTGGCCTGCATGCTGTACTCTTGGCTGATCAGGATGTGTGTGTGTGTGTGTGTGTGTGTGTGTGTGTGTGTGTGTTGGCCAGATCCTTGGCTGCTCGCCTCTAGTGAGTCACCACTTGACAACAAGGCAGAGATAAAGAGAGAGAGGAGAGACAGACCAGAGGGAAGAGAGAGTGAGGACTCACAGGAGAGAAAGAACGAGGGGAAAAGAAACAGATGGAGGGAAGTGGTGAGTGGAAGAGGGAGAGAAAGTTTAGTTAGACAAGCTGTGAAAGAAAAAGTAGGGGAGACGGAGGAGACAAGAAGAGAAAAATGGAGGGGAGGATGGAAATAACTCA
Source organism: Dicentrarchus labrax (assembly GCF_905237075.1). Classification (NCBI taxonomy): domain Eukaryota; kingdom Metazoa; phylum Chordata; class Actinopteri; family Moronidae; genus Dicentrarchus; species Dicentrarchus labrax. The sequence goes on along the minus strand of NW_026136724.1, from coordinate 12,386,474 downwards.
AAGGGGGAGTGAGGAGAGAAGAGAGTGAGCAGGTGAAAATGGAAGGGAAAAAAAGAGAGTAAGGACAAAAAAAGGGTGACAGAGAGAATGGGACAACACAGCAGATAAGATTAAATAAAAGGTAAAAAGATGTTAAAGAGACACAAGAGAGGGAGTGTGACAATAAGGGAAGAGGAGAGATGAGGGCAGGTTAGAGAGGATGGGAGGAGGGAGGCGAAGGAGAAGTAATGAAGATGGAAACAATGAATTGGAAAAAGACTGAAGGGGAAGGTGCTCCGCAGCTCCCAGACGTGTCCTTGAGCAAGGCACTAAATCCCCAAAACAGCTGCTCGGAGGCAAGATCTGTAGATCACGCCACAGTAGAGCTCAAGTATGTGTGAGTGTGTGTGCTGCAGCGATTTGAGACATTGTGTTGCTTCTAATAAGAAAATATTATTGGTCCAGTAGTTTGGTTATTTTTACAGGCAGGATAATTAGTAGAGACTGGTCATAAAAAACTGGATTATGGGGGTCAAAGATCATAAAAATTTAAAAACTCATCATAACTGACAGGATTAAGTGACGCAGTTAATTATATGTCTTCCTAATCAGCTTTAGGCAACATAATGTTCAGCAAACAATAAAATCTTTCAACAGATTAAAACCCGATCAGCACTGGATTTTTAAGGCTGATATTGATATTTGTGAGTTTTATATCAGCTTTTTACCAAACTTAAATCTTAATCTGAATCTTATTTTAAACACTAGCTCTAGTTGAGATCAAGCAGAAAATGTATTACCAATTAAGTATTCCGATTATTTCTACGATGAATTAATCAGCTGTTTAGTCTATAAAATTTCACAAATAATAATAATAAAAAAAACTTTGACTAAGCTCCTGAACCACTGCATATTCACTTGCTAACTGGTCTAATTACATGCATCAAGTAACTGTGTATTGGAGTTTATTACATCTCTGATTAATTAACAAAATAAAATCAGTTCCTCATGCATGGACGGGCCAAGCCACATGGCTGTGTTTGTTCTTCACTTCATTTCACTGCATATGTGCCCTGGCACTGTGTGATGTACTCGTAATAAGATGATGATAAGTAAAAGCTTGAAACACTCACACGCGTAAACACATCACAACTTTAAATAGTCTCACTGAGTCAATGACCTAGATACTGAGGGGAAAGTGTGTTTGTGGAAGCACACAAACACTTGTAAGCATGAAGGCATTTGAATCCATGCGTGCACTCGTTTCTCAGCCGGTGTGTGCGTGTATGCATTCATCTTCCTGCATACTTATAATATGTTTGCACTTATGAGCTTTTTTTTTTCCTGTGTGTTTACACGATGCATAATTTAACAGCAGAATAACCCCCACGTTGTCAACAAGGAGAACCGTCTCTCACTATCACAGGAGGAGTATTAGGAAGCACTTCCTCTGCCTCGAATAAACGGATAAATTCAACAGTCGGTGATTCGCTCACACACTCGAACAGCTTGTCTATAATAAGTGAAGGCAAACAGAAGGAAACAGGAAATGTGACAGACTTCCTCTGAGCGGTGCTGTTCAAGATGCTCCAGTCCGTCCTCACCTCTGTGTACGTGCACGCTAACACACTCGATGGGAAAATGTGTAAAAACAAATGACCAAAATCATATTTACTTGTTTCTAAACATGACAATAAGCCTGATTTAAAACGTGAGATTCTGCTGCACAAAAACAGAAGATGATAAATAAATACAAACGAGTCAAATAATAAAACTCTATTCCCTGGAACATTATGATCTCATTTTGTACTTTATGGTCTCCAAATTCACAGGATTAAAAAAGCCAACATTATTATATATAATTTTCATCACTGTCATCTCTCCTCTGCTGTCACTGTCTTTGGCTAAAAACAGTCTATCTTTAAGTCTAACAGATCATCTCTTTCTCTCTTGTCTTTGTCAGCCTCTCCATCTCCTCCTCTGCCTCTTCCCTTCACAATACCCACCACATCCCCCGTTGGGAAGTCTATTAGATTCTCTCTCTCTCTCTCTCTCTCTCTCTCTCTCTCTCTCTCTCTCTCTCTCTCTCTCTCTCTCTCTCTCTCTGTTATTTCGGTCTCTGGTTCAGCCCCGCTGTAACCGCCTGTTAATTCTAACTCCTCTTGTAAACACATCCTTCACCCTCTCCCTGTTCATGACAGGACATCATCTTGCTACTCTATCTGACCTTTCTCTGACCCCCGTAAGTCTGCTTCTTCCTCTCTCTGTGCGTCTCTCTTTCTAAATCATTATGTCCAGTCAGTCTCTAGAGTACTAAGTCTATTAGTCTAATACTGTGTACTGCGTCACAACAGAGCTTTTGGCTGCTGACTGGTCAGACACAGACGCTTTCCAAAACTTTTCTTACATAATCTCTCCCTCGGCCACACACACACACACACACACACACACACACACACACACACACACACACACACACACACACACACACACACACACACACACACACACACACACACACACACACACACACACACACACACACACACACACACACACACACAATCAATGTAATGTAAAGCATGCTTTCACTAGGACTGTGTCAAAACTTAAGCATGGTTTGAACGCTGCAGTGCGAGACGCCATGATGCAACGCCACAGTCTAGGCTTGTTTTGTAAACACTGTGTTAGAGACGGTTTGGTGACCGAGCGTTACATCGCTACCTCCAGGTTATAGTATATGAAAGGTGCAGGATGCCTACAGTAGCGAGGCTGGAGCAAGAGGCAAATAAGCTGAAGTTGATTGTGACGGTGTTCGACTCCGAAACTGCCAACTGTCAACTGCTGTATGAACGAAACTTGTGTTTTTACCAAATGGAGAACACCCGTATTCAAAAAGGGATTTCCCACAGAGTGAGAGCTAGCTTTAGTCACGTTTCACTATTATTAAAGCCTGACATGGCCATAAAATCAGTATGCTGGGTGGTGTTTTGCAAGTAGATCGAGCAAATTCTTGTTCATTTGGGGCCTAACCTTTAATTGTTCACATCTGTGAATGAGATATTTACACAACAAAATCAAATTGAGTTTCATGAATACCAGCTTGAACAGGCACTAATTTACACTATAAGCAAATATGTTTTACAGTTTCACCATCTGTCTTTCACAGAATCCACAGGTAGAATTCATTGGATGGATAAATAAAGAGATTTTAAATTCTAATTGTCTTACTTTCCTTGCCTCTTTGTATTCTTGTAAAACATTTTTTCCCCAGCTAATTAGGAAAATATTCTGCTGATAAAATCTTTCTGATAAATGTATGTGCCGAGTTTAAGATCTCCCCCAAAACCTGTTGAATCATTGAATTACCTTTAACTTTAAATATCGAAGAGAGCAGTTAAGATTAAATTTATCACAGAGTTTTCCATATGGTTTTTAAAGTTTGTCTATCAAATGAGTTACAGACCATAT